>NC_059228.1:0-47500 GCF_020615455.1 Coregonus clupeaformis | reverse complement strand
AAGAAAATTATGAAGAGGATTAAGAAGAACATTAAGAAGTGGTCCTCTGAAGCTCAACGAAGAGCACACGTGTAACGCAAGGTAGTGGGTTCGATCCAGGACACCATACACAAAAAGTATGCACATGACTGTAAGTCGCTGGATAAAAGCGACTGAAAAGGATATAAAATTATTAAAAGTAGAGGATTAAGAAGAAGATTAAGAAGAAGAAGATTATGAAGAAGAAGAAGAAGAAGAAGAAGAAGAAGAAGAAGAAGAAGAAGAAAATTCAGCAGAATATTATGAAAAACATTAAGAATAATAAGAAGAAGAAGAAAGAAGAAGAAGAAGAAGAGGAAGAAGAAGAAGAAGAAGAAGAAGAAGAAAATTAGATTATGAAGAAAAGATTAAGAAGAAAATTAAGAAGAAGATTAAAAAGGAAGATTAATAAGAAGATTAAAAAAGAAGAAGAAGAAGAAGAAGAAGAAGAAGAAGAAAATTATGAAGAAGATTAAGAAGAAGAAAAATAAGATTAAAAAGAAGAAGAAGATGAAATAGAAGAAGAAGAAGATTAATATGAAGAAGATGAAGAAGACGAATAAGAAGAAGAAGATTATGAAGAAGAAGAAGAACAAGAAGACAAAGATTATGAAGAAAATTAAATGACTAAATAAAAGAAGAAGTTTAAAAAGAAGAAGAAGATTAAGAAGAAGATTATGAAAATTATGAAGAAGAAGAAGAAGAAGAATATTAAGTAGAATAATAAGATGAAGAAGATGAAGAAGAAGGTGATTAAGAAGAAAATTAAGAAGAAGAAGATTATGAAAAAGATTAAGAAGAAGATTAACATGACTAAATAAAAAGAAGAAGAAGAAAAATTATGAAGAAGATTAAGAAGAAGAAGAAAAAGAAGAAGAAGAAGAAGAAGAAGAAGAAGAAGAAGAAGAAGAAGAAAATTAGAATAAGAAGAAAAAGATTAAGAAGAAGAAATTAAGAAGAAGATTAAAAGAAGATTAATAAGAAGATTAAAAAGAAGAAGAAGAAGAAGAACAAGAAGAAGAAGAAGAAAATTATGAAGAAGATTAAGAAGAAGAAAAATAAGATTAAAAAGAAGAAGAAGATGAAATAGAAGAAGAAGAAGATTAATATGAAGAAGATGAAGAAGACGATTAAGAAGAAGAAGATTATGAAGAAGAAGAAGAACAAGAAGACAAAGATTATGAAGAAAATTAACATGACTAAATAAAAGAAGAAGTTTAAAAAGAAGAAGAAGATTATGAAGAAGATTATGAAAATTATGAAGAAGAAGAAGAAAAAGAATATTAAGTAGAATATTAATATGAAGAAGATGAAGAAGAAGGTGCTTAAGAAGAAAATTAAGAAGAAGAAGATTATGAAAAAGATTAAGAAGAAGATTAACATGACTAAATAAAAAAGAAGAAGAAGAAAATTATGAAGAAGATTAAGAAGAAGAAGAAGAAGAAGAAGAAGAAGAAGAAGAAGAAGAAGAAGAAGAAGAAAAAGAAGAAGAAAAAGAAGAAGAAGAAGATTATGAAGAAGTAGACAATGGGAAGAAAAATTAAAAGAAGAACAAGAAGAAGATTATGAAGAAGATTGAGAAGAAAAAGATTATGAAGAAGATTAAGAAGAAGAAGATTAAGAAGAACATAATTAAGATTATGAAGAACAATAAGAAGAAGAAGATTAAGAGAAGAAGAAGATTATTAAGAAGTTTAAGAAGAAGAAGAATATTAAAAAGTAAGAAGAAGATTAAAAGGAAGTAGAAAAAGAAGAAACAAATAAGATTAGAAGAAGAAGAAGATTGAGAAGAAGAAGAATAAGAAGACGAAGATTATGAAGAAGATTAAGAAGAAGATTAACATGACTAAATAAAAGAAGAAGATTAAGAAGAAGAAGAAGAAGATTATGAAGAATATTAAGAAGATTATGAAGAAGAAGAAGAAGAAGAAGAAGAAGAAGAAGAAGAAGAAGAAGAAGAGGACGTTTATGAAGAAGAAGAAGATTAAGAATAAAAATAATAAGAAGACGAAGATTATGAAGAAGATTAAGAAGAAGATTAACATGACTGAATAAAAGAAGAAGATTAATAAGAAGAAGAAGATTATGAAGAAGATTATGAAGAAGAAGAAGAAGAAGAAGAAGAAGAAGAAGAAGAAGAAGAAGAAGAAGAAGAAGAAGAAGAAGAAGAAGAATTTTATGAAGAAGATTAAGAAGAACATTTAGAAGAAGAAGATTAAATAGAAGAAGAAGAAGAAGAAGAAGTAGAAGAAGAAGTTAATGAAGTAAATTAAGAAGAAGAAGATTTTGAAGAAGATTAAGAAAATTATGAAGAAGAAGAAGATTAAGAAGAAGAGATTAAGAAGACAAAGATAAACATGACTAAATAAAAGAAGAAGATTAAGAAGAAGAAGAAGATTATGAAGAAGAAGAAGAAGAAGAAGAAGAAGAAGAAGAAGAAGAAGAAGAAGAAGAAGAAGAAGAAGTTAATGAAGTAAATTAAGAAGAAGAAGATTTTGAACAAGATTAAGAAAATTATGAAGAAGAAGAAGATTAAGAAGAAGAGATTAAGAAGACAAAGATAAACATGACTAAATAAAAGAAGAAGATGAAGAAGAAGAAGAAGAAGAAGAAGAAGAAGAAGAAGAAGAAGAAGAAGAAGAAAAAGAAGAAGAAGAAGATGATTAAAAAGAAGAAGAAGAAGAAGAAGAAGAAAATTATGAAGACGATTAAGAAGAACATTAAGAAGTAGAGGATTAAGAAGAAGATTAAGAAGAAGAAGATTAAGAAGAAGAAGAAGAAGAAGAAGAAGAAGAAGAAGAAGAAGAAGAAGAAGAAGAAGAAGAAGAAGAAGAAGAAGAAGAAGAAGAAGAAGAAGAAGAAGAAGAAGATTATGAAGAAGAAAATTATGAAGAAGAAAATTATGAAGAAGATTAAGAAGAAGAAAAATAAGATTAAAAGAAGAAGAAGAAGAAGAAGAAGAAGAAGAAGAAGAAGAAGAAGAAGAAGAAGAAGAAGAAGAAGATTATGAAGAAGTAGACAATGGGGAAGAAAATTAAATAGAAGAACAAGAAGAAGATTATGAAGAAGATTAAGGAGAAAAAGATTATGAAGAAGATTAAGAAGAAGAAGATTAAGAAGAACATAATTAAGATTATGAAGAACAATAAGAAGAAGAAGATTAAGAGGAAGAAGAAGATTATTAAGAAGTTTAAGAAGAAGGAGATTACGAAGAAGAAGAAGAAGAATATTAAAAAGTAGAAGAAGAAGATTAAAAGGAAGTAGAAAAAGAAGAAACAAATAAGATTATGAAGAAGAAGAAGATTAAGAAGAAGAAGAATGAGAAGAAGAAGAAGAAAATTATGAAGAAGATTAAGAAGAAGAAAAATAAGATTAAAAAGAAGAAGAAGAAGAAAAAGAAGAAGAAGAAGATTAATATGAAGAAGATGAAGAAGATGATTAAGAAGAAGAAGATTATGAAGAAGAACAAGAACAAGAAGACAAAGATTAAGAAGAAGATTAACATGACTAAATAAAAGAAGAAGATTAAGAAGAAGAAGAAGAAGATTATGAAGAATATTAAGAAGATTAAGAAGAAGAAGAAGAAGAAGAAGAAGAAGAAGAAGAAGAAGAAGAAGAAGAAGAAGAAGAAGAAGAAGAAGAAGAAGAAGAAGAAGTTTATGAAGAAGATTAAGAAGAACATTTAGAAGAAGAAGATTAAATAGAAGAAGAAGAAGAAGAAGAAGAAGAAGAAGAAGAAGAAGAAGAAGAAGAAGAAGAAGAAGAAGAAGAAGAAGAAGAAGAAGAAGAAGAAGAAGAAGTTAATGAAGTAAATTAAGAAGAAGAAGATTTTGAAGAAGATTAAGAAAATTATGAAGAAGAAGAAGATTAAGAAGAAGAGATTAAGAAGACAAAGATAAACATGACTAAATAAAAGAAGAAGATGAAGAAGAAGAAGAAGAAGAAGAAGAAGAAGAAGAAGAAGAAGAAGAAGAAGAAGAAGAAGAAGATTATGAAGAAGTAGACAATGGGGAAGAAAATTAAATAGAAGAACAAGAAGAAGATTATGAAGAAGATTAAGAAGAAAAAGATTATGAAGAAGATTAAGAAGAAGAAGATTAAGAAGAACATAATTAAGATTATGAAGAACAATAAGAAGAAGAAGATTAAGAAGAAGAAGAAGATTATTAAGAAGTTTAAGAAGAAGGAGATTACGAAGAAGAAGAAGAAGAATATTAAAAAGTAGAAGAAGAAGATTAAAAGGAAGTAGAAAAAGAAGAAACAAATAAGATTATGAAGAAGAAGAAGAAGATTAAGAAGAAGAAGAATGAGAAGAGAAAGATTATGAAGAAGATTAAGATGACTAAATAAAATAAGAAGATTAAGAAGAAGATTAAGAAGAATATTAAGAATATTAAGTAGAATATATTAAGTAGAATATTAATATGAAGAAGAAGGTGATTAAGAAGAAGATTAAGAAGATTATGAAAAAGATTAAGAAGAAGATTAACATGACTAAATAAAAAAGAAGAAGAAGAAAATTATGAAGAAGATTAAGAAGAAGAAGAAGATGATTAAAAAGAAGAAGAAGATTAAGAAGAAGAAGAAAAAGAAAAAGAAGAAGAAGAAGAAGAAGAAGAAGAAGAAGAAGAAGAAGAAGAAAAAGAAGAAGAAGAAGATGATTAAAAAGAAGAAGAAGAAGAAGAAGAAGAAAATTATGAAGAGGATTAAGAAGAACATTAAGAAGTGGTCCTCTGTAGCTCAACTGATAGAGCACGGCGCTTGTAACGCCAAGGTAGTGGGTTCGATCCCCGGGACCACCCATACACAAAAATGTATGCACACATGACTGTAAGTCGCTTTGGATAAAAGCGTCTGCTAAATGGCATATTAATTAATTATTAAAAGTAGAGGATTAAGAAGAAGATTAAGAAGAAGAAGATTATGAAGAAGAAGAAGAAGAAGAAGAAGAAGAAGAAGAAGAAGAAGAAGAAGAAGAAGAAAATTCAGCAGAATATTATGAAAAACATTAAGAATAATAAGAAGAAGAAGAAAAAGAAGAAGAAGAAGAAGAGGAAGAAGAAGAAGAAGAAGAAGAAGAAGAAGAAAATTAGATTATGAAGAAAAAGACTAAGAAGAAAATTAAGAAGAAGATTAAAAAGGAAGATTAATAAGAAGATTAAAAAGAAGAAGAAGAAGAAGAACAAGAAGAAGAAGAAGAAAATTATGAAGAAGATTAAGAAGAAGAAAAATAAGATTAAAAAGAAGAAGAAGATGAAATAGAAGAAGAAGAAGATTAATATGAAGAAGATGAAGAAGACGATTAAGAAGAAGAAGATTATGAAGAAGAAGAAGAACAAGAAGACAAAGATTATGAAGAAAATTAACATGACTAAATAAAAGAAGAAGTTTAAAAAGAAGAAGAAGATTATGAAGAAGATTATGAAAATTATGAAGAAGAAGAAGAAAAAGAATATTAAGTAGAATATTAATATGAAGAAGATGAAGAAGAAGGTGCTTAAGAAGAAAATTAAGAAGAAGAAGATTATGAAAAAGATTAAGAAGAAGATTAACATGACTAAATAAAAAAGAAGAAGAAGAAAATTATGAAGAAGATTAAGAAGAAGAAGAAGAAGAAGAAGAAGAAGAAGAAGAAGAAGAAGAAGAAGAAGAAGAAGAAGAAGAAGAAGAAGAAGAAAATTAGATTATGAAGAAACAGACTAAGAAGAAAATAAAGAAGAAAATTAAGAAGAAGATTAAAAAGGAAGATTAAAAAGGAGATTTAGAAGAAGAAGAAGATTAAGAGGAAGAAGAAAAATAATGAAGAAGAAAATTATGAAGAAATTAAGAAGAAGATTAATATGACTAAATAAAAAAGAAGAAGAAGAAGAAGATTATGAAGAATATTAAGAAGATTATGAAGAAGAAGAAGAAGAAGAAGAAGAAGAAGACTTTTATGAAGAAGAAGAAGATTAAGAATAAGAATAAGAAGAAGACGAAGATTATGAAGAAGATTAAGAAGAAGATTAACATGACTAAATAAAAGAAGAAGATTAATAATAAGAAGAAGAAGATTATGAAGAAGATTATGAAGAATAAGAAGAAGAAGAAGAAGAAGAAGAAGAAGAAGAAGAAGAAGTTTATGAAGAAGATTAAGAAGAACATTTAGAAGAAGAAGATTAAATAGAAGAAGAAGAAGAAGAAGAAGAAGAAGAAGAAGAAGAAGAAGAAGAAGAAGAAGAAGAAGATTAAGAAAATTATGAAGAAGAAGAAGATTAAGAAGAAGAGATTAAGAAGACAAAGATAAACATGACTAAATAAAGAATTATGCAAAATTGCCTGTTGGCATCTTAAAAATGACAGAAAGATCAAATATTTCCCAAATTGTCTCAACTTATAGGCCTCATCAGTCTGAACCAGAGCTTGTAAGTAATTTCAGTGGAACTTTCCAATTTAAGAAGCTTTGCAACCTCAAAACGACCTATTTTGCTGTAAATTGAAAACAGCAGAATAATGCATTTGGTCATTTAAAAATGACAGAAAGATCTTAATATTTTCCAAATTGGTCTCAAATAATAGTCCTGATAAGTCTGAACCAGAGCTTGTCAGTAATTTCAGTGGAACTTTCCAATTTAAGAAGCTTTGCAACCTCAAAACGATCTATTTTGCTGTTCATTGAAAACAGCAGAATAATGCAAAATTGCCTGTTGGCATCTTAAAAATGACAGAAAGTTCAAATATTTCCAAAATTGGTCTCAAATTATAGGCCAGAACAGTCTGAACCAGACCATGTAAGTAATTTCAGTGGAACTTCCAATTTAAGAAGCTTTGCAACCTCAAAACGACCTCTTTTGCTGTAAATTGAAAACAGCAGAATAATGCATTTGGTCATTTAAAAATGACAGAAAGATCTTAATATTTTCCAAATTGGTCTCAAATAATAGGCCTGATCACTCTGGACCAGAGCTTGTAAGTTATATCAGTGGCACATTCCAATTTAAGAAGCTATGCAACCTCAAAACGACCTCTTTTGCTGTAAATTGAAAACAGCAGAATAATGCATTTGGTCATTTAAAAATGAGAGAAAGCTCTTAATATTTTCCAAATTGTCTCAACTTATAGGCCTGATCAGTCTGAACCAGAGCTTGTCAGTAATTTCAGTGGAACTTTCCAATTTAAGAAGCTTTGCAACCTCAAAACGACCTATTTTGCTGTAAATTGAAAACAGCAGAATAATGCATTTGGTCATTTAAAAATGACAGAAAGTTCAAATATTTCCAAATTGGTCTCAACTTATAGGCCTGATCAGTCTGAACCAGAGCTTGTCAGTAATTTCAGTGGAACTTTCCAATTTAAGAAGCTTTGCAACCTCAAAACGATCTTTTTTTGCTGTTCATTGAAAACAGCAGAATAATGCAAAATTGCCAGTTGGCATCTTAAAAATGACAGAAAGTTCAAATATTTCCAAAATTGGTCTCAAATTATAGGCCAGAACAGTCTGAACCAGACCATGTAAGTAATTTCAGTGGAACTTCCAATTTAAGAAGCTTTGCAACCTCAAAACGACCTCTTTTGCTGTAAATTGAAAACAGCAGAATAATGCATTTGGTCATTTAAAAATGACAGAAAGATCTTAATATTTTCCAAATTGGTCTCAAATAATAGGCCTGATCACTCTGGACCAGAGCTTGTAAGTTATATCAGTGGCACATTCCAATTTAAGAAGCTATGCAACCTCAAAACGACCTCTTTTGCTGTAAATTGAAAACAGCAGAATAATGCATTTGGTCATTTAAAAATGAGAGAAAGCTCTTAATATTTTCCAAATTGTCTCAACTTATAGGCCTGATCAGTCTGAACCAGAGCTTGTCAGTAATTTCAGTGGAACTTCCAATTTAAGAAGCTTTGCAACCTGAAAACGACCTATTTTGCTGTAAATTGAAAACAGCAGAATAATGCATTTGGTCATTTAAAAATGACAGAAAGTTCAAATATTTCCAAATTGGTCTCAACTTATAGGCCTGATCAGTCTGAACCAGAGCTTGTCAGTAATTTCAGTGGAACTTTCCAATTTAAGAAGCTTTGCAACCTCAAAACGATCTTTTTTTGCTGTTCATTGAAAACAGCAGAATAATGCAAAATTGCCAGTTGGCATCTTAAAAATGACAGAAAGTTCAAATATTTCCAAAATTGGTCTCAAATTATAGGCCAGAACAGTCTGAACCAGACCATGTAAGTAATTTCAGTGGAACTTCCAATTTAAGAAGCTTTGCAACCTGAAAACGACCTATTTTGCTGTAAATTGAAAACAGCAGAATAATGCATTTGGTCATTTAAAAATGACAGAAAGTTCAAATATTTCCAAATTGGTCTCAACTTATAGGCCTGATCAGTCTGAACCAGAGCTTGTCAGTAATTTCAGTGGAACTTTCCAATTTAAGAAGCTTTGCAACCTCAAAACGATCTTTTTTTGCTGTTCATTGAAAACAGCAGAATAATGCATTTGGTCATTTAAAAATGACAGAAAGATCTTAATATTTTCCAAATTGGTCTCAAATAAAAGGCCTGATCTCTCTGGACCAGAGCTTGTAAGTAATATCAGTGGAACTTTCCAATTTAAGAAGCTTTGCAACCTCAAAACGACCTACTTTGCTGTAAATTGAAAACAGCAGAATAATGCATTTGGTCATTTAAAAATGACAGAAAGATCTTAATATTTTTCCAAATTGGTCTCAAATAATAGGCCTGATCACTCTGGACCAGAGCTTGTAAGTAATATCAGTGGCACATTCCAATTTAAGAAGCTAAGCAACCTCAAAACAATCTATTTTGCTGTTCATTGAAAACAGCAGAATTATGCAAAATTGCCTGTTGGCATCTTAAAAATGACAGAAAGATCATATATTTCCAAAATTGGTCTCAAATTATAGGCCTCATCAGTCTGAACCAGAGCTTGTAAGTAATTTCAGTGGAACTTTCCAATTTAAGAAGCTTTGCAACCTCAAAACGACCTCTTTTGCTGTAAATTGAAAACAGCAGAATAATGCATTTGGTCATTTAAAAATGACAGAAAGATCTTAATATTTTCCAAATTGGTCTCAAATAATAGGCCTGATCAGTCTGAACCAGAGCTTGTCAGTAATTTCAGTGGAGCTTCCAATTTAAGAAGCTTTGCAACCTCAAAACAACCTATTTTGCTGTAAATTGAAAACAGCAGAATAATGCATTTAGTCATTTAAAAATGACAGAAAGTTCAAATATTTCCAAATTGGTCTCAACTTATAGGCCTGATAAGTCTGAACCAGAGCTTGTCAGTAATTTCAGTGGAACTTTCCAATTTAAGAAGCTTTGCAACCTCAAAACGATCTTTTTTTGCTGTTCATTGAAAACAGCAGAATAATGCAAAATTGCCAGTTGGCATCTTAAAAATGACAGAAAGTTCAAATATTTCCAAAATTGGTCTCAAATTATAGGCCAGAACAGTCTGAACCAGACCATGTAAGTAATTTCAGTGGAACTTCCAATTTAAGAAGCTTTGCAACCTCAAAACGACCTATTTTGCTGTAAATTGAAAACAGCAGAATAATGCATTTGGTCATTTAAAAATGAGAGAAAGCTCTTAATATTTTCCAAATTGTCTCAACTTATAGGCCTGATCAGTCTGAACCAGAGCTTGTCAGTAATTTCAGTGGAACTTCCAATTTAAGAAGCTTTGCAACCTGAAAACGACATATTTTGCTGTAAATTGAAAACAGCAGAATAATGCATTTGGTCATTTAAAAATGACAGAAAGTTCAAATATTTCCAAATTGGTCTCAACTTATAGGCCTGATCAGTCTGAACCAGAGCTTGTCAGTAATTTCAGTGGAACTTTCCAATTTAAGAAGCTTTGCAACCTCAAAACGATCTTTTTTTGCTGTTCATTGAAAACAGCAGAATAATGCAAAATTGCCAGTTGGCATCTTAAAAATGACAGAAAGTTCAAATATTTCCATAATTGGTCTCAAATTATAGGCCAGAACAGTCTGAACCAGACCATGTAAATAATTTCAGTGGAACTTCCAATTTAAAAAGCTTTGCAACCTCAAAACGACCTATTTTGCTGTAAATTGAAAACAGCAGAATAATGCATTTGGTCATTTAAAAATGACAGAAAGTTCAAATATTTCCAAATTGGTCTCAACTTATAGGCCTGATCAGTCTGAACCAGAGCTTGTCAGTAATTTCAGTGGAACTTTCCAATTTAAGAAGCTTTGCAACCTCAAAACGACCTATTTTGCTGTAAATTGAAAACAGCAGAATAATGCATTTGGTCATTTAAAAATGACAGAAAGATCTTAATATTTTCCAAATTGGTCTCAAATAAAAGGCCTGATCTCTCTGGACCAGAGCTTGTAAGTAATATCAGTGGCACATTCCAATTTAAGAAGCTTTGCAACCTCAAAACGACCTATTTTGCTGTAAATTGAAAACAGCAGAATAATGCATTTGGTCATTTAAAAATGACAGAAAGATCTTAATATTTTCCAAATTGGTCTCAAATAATAGGCCTGATCACTCTGGACCAGAGCTTGTAAGTAATATCAGTGGCACATTCCAATTTAAGAAGCTATGCAACCTCAAAACGATCTATTTTGCTGTTCATTGAAAACAGCAGAATTATGCAAAATTGCCTGTTGGCATCTTAAAAATGACAGAAAGTTCAAATATTTCCAAATTGGTCTCAACTTATAGGCCTGATCAGTCTGAACCAGAGCTTGTAAGTAATTTCAGTGGAACTTTCCAATTTAAGAAGCTTTGCAACCTCAAAACGACCTCTTTTGCTGTAAATTGAAAACAGCAGAATAATGCATTTGGTCATTTAAAAATGACAGAAAGATCTTAATATTTTCCAAATTGGTCTCAAATAATAGGCCTGATCAGTCTGAACCAGAGCTTGTCAGTAATTTCAGTGGAGCTTCCAATTTAAGAAGCTTTGCAACCTCAAAACAACCTATTTTGCTGTAAATTGAAAACAGCAGAATAATGCATTTAGTCATTTAAAAATGACAGAAAGTTCAAATATTTCCAAATTGGTCTCAACTTATAGGCCTGATAAGTCTGAACCAGAGCTTGTCAGTAATTTCAGTGGAACTTTCCAATTTAAGAAGCTTTGCAACCTCAAAACGATCTTTTTTTGCTGTTCATTGAAAACAGCAGAATAATGCAAAATTGCCAGTTGGCATCTTAAAAATGACAGAAAGTTCAAATATTTCCAAAATTGGTCTCAAATTATAGGCCAGAACAGTCTGAACCAGACCATGTAAGTAATTTCAGTGGAACTTCCAATTTAAGAAGCTTTGCAACCTCAAAACGACCTATTTTGCTGTAAATTGAAAACAGCAGAATAATGCATTTGGTCATTTAAAAATGAGAGAAAGCTCTTAATATTTTCCAAATTGTCTCAACTTATAGGCCTGATCAGTCTGAACCAGAGCTTGTCAGTAATTTCAGTGGAACTTCCAATTTAAGAAGCTTTGCAACCTGAAAACGACCTATTTTGCTGTAA
This sequence comes from Coregonus clupeaformis, assembly GCF_020615455.1. Lineage (NCBI taxonomy): Eukaryota > Metazoa > Chordata > Actinopteri > Salmoniformes > Salmonidae > Coregonus > Coregonus clupeaformis. The sequence continues at coordinate 35,955 of NC_059228.1, read as the reverse complement.
ATTGAAAACAGCAGAATAATGCATTTGGTCATTTAAAAATGACAGAAAGTTCAAATATTTCCAAATTGGTCTCAACTTATAGGCCTGATCAGTCTGAACCAGAGCTTGTCAGTAATTTCAGTGGAACTTTCCAATTTAAGAAGCTTTGCAACCTCAAAACGATCTTTTTTTGCTGTTCATTGAAAACAGCAGAATAATGCATTTGGTCATTTAAAAATGACAGAAAGATCTTAATATTTTCCAAATTGGTCTCAAATAAAAGGCCTGATCTCTCTGGACCAGAGCTTGTAAGTAATATCAGTGGCACATTCCAATTTAAGAAGCTATGCAACCTCAAAACGACCTCTTTTGCTGTAAATTGAAAACAGCAGAATAATGCATTTGGTCATTTAAAAATGAGAGAAAGCTCTTAATATTTTCCAAATTGTCTCAACTTATAGGCCTGATCAGTCTGAACCAGAGCTTGTCAGTAATTTCAGTGGAACTTCCAATTTAAGAAGCTTTGCAACCTGAAAACGACCTATTTTGCTGTAAATTGAAAACAGCAGAATAATGCATTTGGTCATTTAAAAATGACAGAAAGTTCAAATATTTCCAAATTGGTCTCAAACTTATAGGCCTGATCAGTCTGAACCAGAGCTTGTCAGTAATTTCAGTGGAACTTCCAATTTAAGAAGCTTTGCAACCTGAAAACGACCTATTTTGCTGTAAATTGAAAACAGCAGAATAATGCATTTGGTCATTTAAAAATGACAGGAAGTTCAAATATTTCCAAATTGGTCTCAACTTATAGGCCTGATCAGTCTGAACCAGAGCTTGTCAGTAATTTCAGTGGAACTTTCCAATTTAAGAAGCTTTGCAACCTCAAAACGATCTTTTTTTGCTGTTCATTGAAAACAGCAGAATAATGCATTTGATCATTTAAAAATGACAGAAAGATCTTAATATTTTCCAAATTGGTCTCAAATAAAAGGCCTGATCTCTCTGGACCAGAGCTTGTAAGTAATATCAGTGGCACATTCCAATTTAAGAAGCTTTGCAACCTCAAAACGACCTATTTTGCTGTAAATTGAAAACAGCAGAATAATGCATTTGATCATTTAAAAATGACAGAAAGATCTTAATATTTTCCAAATTGGTCTCAAATAATAGGCCTGATCACTCTGGACCAGAGCTTGTAAGTAATATCAGTGGAACTTTCCAATTTAAGAAGCTAAGCAACCTCAAAACAATCTATTTTGCTGTTCATTGAAAACAGCAGAATTATGCAAAATTGCCTGTTGGCATCTTAAAAATGACAGAAAGATCAAATATTTCCAAAATTGGTCTCAAATTATAGGCCTCATCAGTCTGAACCAGAGCTTGTAAGTAATTTCAGTGGAACTTTCCAATTTAAGAAGCTTTGCAACCTCAAAACGACCTATTTTGCTGTAAATTGAAAACAGCAGAATAATGCATTTGGTCATTTAAAAATGACAGAAAGATCTTAATATTTTCCAAATTGGTCTCAAATAATAGGCCTGATCACTCTGGACCAGAGCTTGTAAGTAATATCAGTGGCACATTCCAATTTAAGAAGCTAAGCAACCTCAAAACAATCTATTTTGCTGTTCATTGAAAACAGCAGAATTATGCAAAATTGCCTGTTGGCATCTTAAAAATGACAGAAAGATCAAATATTTCCAAAATTGGTCTCAAATTATAGGCCTCATCAGTCTGAACCAGAGCTTGTAAGTAATTTCAGTGGAACTTTCCAATTTAAGAAGCTTTGCAACCTCAAAACGACCTATTTTGCTGTAAATTGAAAACAGCAGAATAATGCATTTGGTCATTTAAAAATGACAGAAAGATCAAATATTTTTAAAATTGGTCTCAAATTATAGGCCTCATCAGTCTGAACCAGAGCTTGTAAGTAATTTCAGTGGAACTTTCCAATTTAAGAAGCTTTGCAACCTCAAAACGAGCTCTTTTGCTGTAAATTGAAAACAGCAGAATAATGCATTTGGTCATTTAAAAATGACAGAAAGATCTTAATATTTTCCAAATTGGTCTCAAATAATAGGCCTGATCACTCTGGACCAGAGCTTGTAAGTAATATCAGTGGGACATTCCAATTTAAGAAGCTAAGCAACCTCAAAACAGTCTATTTTGCTGTTCATTGAAAACAGCAGAATTATGCAAAATTGCCTGTTGGCATCTTAAAAATGACAGAAAGATCAAATATTTCCAAAATTGGTCTCAAATTATAGGCCTCATCAGTCTGAACCAGAGCTTGTAAGTAATTTCAGTGGAACTTTCCAATTTAAGAAGCTTTGCAACCTCAAAACGACCTATTTTGCTGTAAATTGAAAACAGCAGAATAATGCATTTGGTCATTTAAAAATGACAGAAAGTTCAAATATTTCCAAATTGGTCTCAACTTATAGGCCTGATCAGTCTGAATCAGACCATGTAAGTAATTTCAGTGGAACTTTCCAATTTAAGAACCTTTGCAACCTCAAAACGATCTTTTTTTTGCTGTTCATTGAAAACAGCAGAATTATGCAAAATTGCCAGTTGGCATCTTAAAAATGACAGAAAGTTCAAATATTTCCAAAATTGGTCTCAAATTATAGGCCTGAACAGTCTGAACCAGAGCTTGTAAGTAATTTCAGTGGAACTTTCCAATTTAAGAAGCTTTGCAACCTCAAAACGACCTATTTTGTTTTAAATTGAAAACAGCAGAATAATGCATTTAGTCATTTAAAAATGACAGAAAGTTCAAATATTTCCAAATTGGTCTCAACTCATAGGCCTGATCACTCTGGACCAGAGCTTGTAAGTAATATCAGTGGCACATTCCAATTTAAGAAGCTATGCAACCTCAAAACGACCTCTTTTGCTGTAAATTGAAAACAGCAGAATAATGCATTTGGTCATTTAAAAATGAGAGAAAGCTCTTAATATTTTCCAAATTGTCTAAACTTATAGGCCTGATCAGTCTGAACCAGAGCTTGTCAGTAATTTCAGTGGAACTTCCAATTTAAGAAGCTTTGCAACCTCAAAACGACCTATTTTGCTGTAAATTGAAAACAGCAGAATAATGCATTTAGTCATTTAAAAATGACAGAAAGTTCAAATATTTCCAAATTGGTCTCAACTTATAGGCCTAATAAGTCTGAACCAGAGCTTGTCAGTAATTTCAGTGGAACTTTCCAATTTAAGAAGCTTTGCAACCTCAAAACGATCTTTTTTTGCTGTTCATTGAAAACAGCAGAATAATGCAAAATTGCCAGTTGGCATCTTAAAAATGACAGAAAGTTCAAATATTTCCAAAATTGGTCTCAAATTATAGGCCAGAATAGTCTGAACCAGACCATGTAAGTAATTTCAGTGGAACTTCCAATTTAAGAAGCTTTGCAACCTCAAAACGACCTATTTTGCTGTAAATTGAAAACAGCAGAATAATGCATTTGGTCATTTAAAAATGACAGAAAGATATTAATATTTTCCAAATTGGTCTCAAATAATAGGCCTGATCACTCTGGACCAGAGCTTGTAAGTTATATCAGTGGCACGTTCCAATTTAAGAAGCTATGCAACCTCAAAACGACCTATTTGCTGTAAATTGAAAACAGCAGAATAATGCATTTGGTCATTTAAAAATGAGAGAAAGCTCTTAATATTTTCCAAATTGTCTCAACTTATAGGCCTGATCAGTCTGAACCAGAGCTTGTCAGTAATTTCAGTGGAACTTCCAATTTAAGAAGCTTTGCAACCTGAAAACAACCTATTTTGCTGTAAATTGAAAACAGCAGAATAATGCATTTGGTCATTTAAAAATGACAGAAAGTTCAAATATTTCCAAATTGGTCTCAACTTATAGGCCTGATCAGTCTGAACCAGAGCTTGTCAGTAATTTCAGTGGAACTTTCCAATTTAAGAAGCTTTGCAACCTCAAAACGATCTTTTTTTGCTGTTCATTGAAAACAGCAGAATAATGCATTTGGTCATTTAAAAATGACAGAAAGATCTTAATATTTTCCAAATTGGTCTCAAATAAAAGGCCTGATCTCTCTGGACCAGAGCTTGTAAGTAATATCAGTGGCACATTCCAATTTAAGAAGCTTTGCAACCTCAAAACGACCTATTTTGCTGTAAATTGAAAACAGCAGAATAATGCATTTGATCATTTAAAAATGACAGAAAGATCTTAATATTTTCCAAATTGGTCTCAAATAATAGGCCTGATCACTCTGGACCAGAGCTTGTAAGTAATATCAGTGGCACATTCCAATTTAAGAAGCTAAGCAACCTCAAAACAATCTATTTTGCTGTTCATTGAAAACAGCAGAATTATGCAAAATTGCCTGTTGGCATCTTAAAAATGACAGAAAGATCATATATTTCCAAAATTGGTCTCAAATTATAGGCCTCATCAGTCTGAACCAGAGCTTGTAAGTAATTTCAGTGGAACTTTCCAATTTAAGAAGCTTTGCAACCTCAAAACGACCTATTTTGCTGTAAATTGAAAACAGCAGAATAATGCATTTGGTCATTTAAAAATGACAGAAAGATCTTAATATTTTCCAAATTGGTCTCAAATAATAGGCCTGATCAGTCTGAACCAGAGCTTGTCAGTAATTTCAGTGGAACTTCCAATTTAAGAAGCTTTGCAACCTCAAAACAACCTATTTTGCTGTAAATTGAAAACAGCAGAATAATGCATTTAGTCATTTAAAAATGACAGAAAGTTCAAATATTTCCAAATTGGTCTCAACTTATAGGCCTGATAAGTCTGAACCAGAGCTTGTCAGTAATTTCAGTGGAACTTTCCAATTTAAGAAGCTTTGCAACCTCAAAACGATCTTTTTTGCTGTTCATTGAAAACAGCAGAATAATGCAAAATTGCCAGTTGGCATCTTAAAAATGACAGAAAGTTCAAATATTTCCACAATTGGTCTCAAATTATAGGCCAGAACAGTCTGAACCAGACCATGTAAGTAATTTCAGTGGAACTTCCAATTTAAGAAGCTGTCATGAGCCCTCTCACTCCACCGGGTTACCACCTTAATTGGTTTCCACTATCTTCCACTCTGCTCACCTCCCTCTCTCTACTCAGCCTAACTAGCTCCACCTGTCCCTGCTCTGCTCGGCTCTAATTACTCTGCCAGCTGCGCTGCATTACCCACTAACCTCTCCCAGTATTTAAGGCCCTGTCTTTCAGCTCTCCGGTGTCAGATCGTCTGCAAAGCTCACACCCGGAACCTGTTTGCTCGCGCTTCTGGCTCACCCTGGTTTTGTGACCCCGGACCTGCCTGTTTTTTGGATACTCTTCTGCCTCAGGAGATCCAGACCTGCTTCTGCCATTACGACTCCTGACTACTCTTCAATCCCGGTAACTCTGACCAGCCTTCTGCCTTGCTACTACGTATTTTGGATTTCCCTTGAACTGTACTTCTGCCTGTTTTCATCCGCCCCGTTGTGTCTGTGTTTCCTCCCCCCCCAGGACTTCTGGACCACCAACCACCGGCGTCATCGGACGCATCGCTGCCACTGGGGGGAGGCACAGACCCAGCACATCGGACGGGATAACCCCTGGAGCCTTCACTCACTCCCTACATCCCTTTCCCCTTAAGTTTAAATAAACTTTCTGGTGTGACGCAATTGTGGTCCTCTTGTCGTCTGTCTGATTCGTGACAGTACGATCTGACCATCATGGACTCAGCGCACACTTCCCCCGACATGGAAACCGAAGAGCCTGAGCAACCCACCGCCATGCTACGCCTGGAACACACTGAGAGAGAGCTAGGCCGCATGAGCGGCGTCATCTCCTCTCTGCTTCAGGTCGGCCACCAACAGCTTCAGCAGTTCCAGCAGCACCAGCAGCAGTCCCAGCAGCAGCAACAACAACTCGCCATGATCATTCAACTCCTCACCAACCTGACCCCAGCCAGTCTGCCCACCAGCCCTGCCCCCGAGTTACCTGCCCCGGTCATTGCAGCCGCTGCTCCGGAACCCAAGATTGGAAACCCCGAGCGGTTCAACGGCGATTCTACCCAGGTCCGGCCATTCCTGACTAGCTGCCGACTTCAGTTCTCCTTGCAGCCAAGGACCTTCGCCACGGAGGGGGCTAAAGTTGGGTATGCCATCACTCACCTGACGGGCCGAGCTCGACTCTGGGGAACAGCAGAGTTCGAACGTCAAACCCCCGCATGTGCAACCTTCGACCTGTTTGCTGAGGAGATGCTGAAGGTGTTTGACCTGGATTCCCCAACCGCAGAGGCGTCTCGTGAACTGTTCAGTATTCGACAAGGCAGACGTACAGTCGCAGACCATTCCATCGACTTCCGAACCCTGGCTAGACGAAGTTCTTGGAACACACCATCGTTGGTGGACGCGTTCTTCCATAGTTTGGCTGACTATATCAAGGACGAGTTGGTCTCCCATGAACTGCCTTCCACTCTTGATGAAGCCATCGCACTGACTGTCAGGATCGACAGTAGGATACAGACCCGTCGTCGTGGGAGGGGGCGCCAAGGTCCACCTACTACCGGCATTCGGAGAGATCCGACTGGGCCCCTGTCATCTACTGCCACTCACCCAGGTCAGCTTGATCAGTCTGAGCCTATGGAGATTGGGCGAGCCTCTCTCACTCCTGCAGAGCGCCAGCGACGCTTCACCTCAAACCTCTGCCTCTATTGTGGAGGTGATGGACATCGTGTGGGAACCTGCCCTTTAAAGGGCCGAAGCTCACCGGGCATAGGGGGAGTCCGGTTGAGTTCAATGACCATCCAGTCCTCCGACCGCAAACCCCCTGCTGCAAGTTCACCTCCGCCTCCCTGACTCAACTCACACCCTGGCTGCTCTGGTGGATTCTGGCGCCGAAGCCAACATAATGGACATCAAGCTGGCACGCCAACTGGGACTGGAGAACCTCCGTTTGACACCTCCTATTCCTGCCCGGGCACTGGACGGACACTTACTCGGATCGGTCACTCATGTCACGGCCCCGGTCTCGATGGGTCTGTCCGGAAACCATCAAGAAACTATCCAGTTTCACCTGCTCCCCTCTCCAGGCCAACCCCTCATCCTGGGTTACCCATGGCTCCGCCCGGCACAACCCTCAGCTCGACTGGGTGACCGGGGTGATCAGGGAGTGGGGAGAGGACTGCCACCGAACCTGCCTGCTTGCCGCCGCACCACCCCCCTCGGCCAGTACCTACTAACTCCGCTCCTGACCCCTCCAAGGACCCTGTGTCGATTCTGCCAAGTTCCTGCATCGTTGCAGCTCTGACCTGGGCTGTTGAGGAACAGGTGCTGGAGGCTCTCCGTAACCAGCCAGGTCCCAGCACTTGCCCAGCTGACCGCCTTTTTGTCCCCGAAGACCTGAGGTCCCAGGTCGTTCAGTGGGGACATGACTCCCGCCTAGCTTGTCACCCTGGCTCCACCCGCACTTACAACCTGCTCGCCCAGAGGTTCTGGTGGCCCTCTCTGAGGAAGGATGTACGGGAATTCGTCCAAGCCTGCCCCATCTGCAACCAACACAAGTCGTTCTGCCAGCCCCCAGCTGGATTGCTGCAGCCCCTGCCTGTGCCCAGGAGTCCGCTGGTCCCTGCTGCGCCTTGTCCTCCTCCTCCACGGCTCGTCGATGGTGGTCTGGTTTACACCGTCCGCCGCCTGCCTCGGTCCAGACGGAGGGGTAGGGGTCTCCAGTACCTCATTGACTGGGAGGGCTATGGACCTGAGGAAAGGACCTGGGTGCCAGCTAGTCGGATTGTGGATAGGACTCTCATCACCGCTTTCCACCAACGGCATCCTGATCAACCTGCAATCCGTAGGGGCCGCCCCAGAGGGGTCCCTAACCGTCCGGCCCGCTCGGCTTCCTGTCCTGTGCCTGATCCTGTCTCGGGACCTGTCCCATCTCCCGACCACGGCCCTCCGGCTTCCTCCGAGGTTGAGGACGTTCACTCGGACCGTTCGGAGGAGTTCTAGCCCTCCTCCGGCTCCCCTCCTCCCGCCCGGCGTGGTGTTGCTCTTGGGACTTCTGGGGCCGTCCCTTGGGGGGGGGTTCTGTCATGAGCCCTCTCACTCCACCGGGTTACCACCTTAATTGGTTTCCACTATCTTCCACTCTGCTCACCTCCCTCTCTCTACTCAGCCTAACTAGCTCCACCTGTCCCTGCTCTGCTCGGCTCTAATTACTCTGCCAGCTGCGCTGCATTACCCACTAACCTCTCCCAGTATTTAAGGCCCTGTCTTTCAGCTCTCCGGTGTCAGATCGTCTGCAAAGCTCACACCCGGAACCTGTTTGCTCGCGCTTCTGGCTCACCCTGGTTTTGTGACCCCGGACCTGCCTGTTTTTTGGATACTCTTCTGCCTCAGGAGATCCAGACCTGCTTCTGCCATTACGACTCCTGACTACTCTTCAATCCCGGTAACTCTGACCAGCCTTCTGCCTTGCTACTACGTATTTTGGATTTCCCTTGAACTGTACTTCTGCCTGTTTTCATCCGCCCGCTGTGTCTGTGTTTCCTCCCCCAGGACTTCTGGACCACCAACCACCGGCGTCATCGGACGCATCGCTGCCACTGGGGGGAGGCACAGACCCAGCACATCGGACGGGATAACCCCTGGAGCCTTCACTCACTCCCTACATCCCTTTCCCCTTAAGTTTAAATAAACTTTCTGGTGTGACGCAATTGTGGTCCTCTTGTCGTCTGTCTGATTCGTGACAGAAGCTTTGCAACCTCAAAACGACCTATTTTGCTGTAAATTGAAAACAGCAGAATAATGCATTTGGTCATTTAAAAATGACAGAAAGATATTAATATTTTCCAAATTGGTCTCAAATAATAGGCCTGATCACTCTGGACCAGAGCTTGTAAGTAATATCAGTGGCACATTCCAATTTAAGAAGCTATGCAACCTCAAAACGACCTCTTTTGCTGTAAATTGAAAACAGCAGAATAATGCATTTGGTCATTTAAAAATGAGAGAAAGCTCTTAATATTTTCCAAATTGTCTCAACTTATAGGCCTGATCAGTCTGAACCAGAGCTTGTCAGTAATTTCAGTGGAACTTCCAATTTAAGAAGCTTTGCAACCTCAAAACGACCTATTTTGCTGTAAATTGAAAACAGCAGAATAATGCATTTGGTCATTTAAAAATGACAGAAAGCTCTTAATATTTTCCAAATTGGTCTCAAATTATAGGCCAGAACAGTCTGAACCAGACCATGTAAATAATTTCAGTGGAACTTCCAATTTAAGAAGCTTTGCAACCTCAAAACGATCTTTTTTTGCTGTTCATTGAAAACAGCAGAATAATGCAAAATTGCCAGTTGGCATCTTAAAAATGACAGAAAGTTCAAATATTTTCCAAATTGGTCTCAAATAATAGGCCTGATCAGTCTGAACCAGAGCTTGTAAGTAATTTCAGTGGAACTTTCCAATTTAAGAAGCTTTGCAACCTCAAAACGACCTATTTTGCTGTAAATTGAAAACAGCAGAATAATGCATTTGGTCATTTAAAAATGACAGAAAGATCTTAATATTTTCCAAATTGGTCTCAAATAATAGGCCTGATCAGTCTGAACCAGAGCTTGTAAGTAATATCAGTGGAACATTCCAATTTAAGAAGCTATGCAACCTCAAAACGACCTATTTTGCTGTAAATTGAAAACAGCAGAATAATGCATTTGGTCATTTAAAAATGAGAGAAAGCTCTTAATATTTTCCAAATTGTCTCAACTTATAGGCCTGATCAGTCTGAACCAGAGCTTGTAAGTTATATCAGTGGCACATTCCAATTTAAGAAGCTATGCAACCTCAAAACGACCTCTTTTGCTGTAAATTGAAAACAGCAGAATAATGCATTTGGTCATTTAAAAATGACAGAAAGTTCTAAATATTTTCCAAATTGGTCTCAAATAATAGGCCTGATCAGTCTGAACCAGAGCTTGTAAGTAATTTCAGTGGAACATTCCAATTTAAGAAGCTTTGCAACCTCAAAACGATCCTTTTTTGCTGTAAATTGAAAACAGCAGAATAATGCAAAATTGCCAGTTGGTCATTTAAAAATGACAGAAAGTTCTAAATATTTTCAAAATTGTCTCAAATTATAGGCCAGAACAGTCTGAACCAGACCATGTAAGTAATTTCAGTGGAACTTCCAATTTAAGAAGCTTTGCAACCTCAAAACGACCTATTTTGCTGTAAATTGAAAACAGCAGAATAATGCATTTGGTCATTTAAAAATGACAGAAAGTTCAAATATTTCCAAATTGGTCTCAACTTATAGGCCTGATCAGTCTGAACCAGAGCTTGTAAGTAATTTCAGTGGAACTTTCCAATTTAAGAAGCTTTGCAACCTCAAAACGACCTCTTTTGCTGTAAATTGAAAACAGCAGAATAATGCATTTGGTCATTTAAAAATGACAGAAAGATCTTAATATTTTCCAAATTGGTCTCAAATAAAAGGCCTGAACAGTCTGAACCAGAGCTTGTAAGTAATATCAGTGGAACATTCCAATTTAAGAAGCTATGCAACCTCAAAACGACCTATTTTGCTGTAAATTGAAAACAGCAGAATAATGCATTTGGTCATTTAAAAATGACAGAAAGATCTTAATATTTTCCAAATTGGTCTCAAATAATAGGCCTGATCACTCTGGACCAGAGCTTGTAAGTAATATCAGTGGCACATTCCAATTTAAGAAGCTATGCAACCTCAAAACGATCTATTTTGCTGTAAATTGAAAACAGCAGAATAATGCATTGGTTGGTCATTTAAAAATGACAGAAAGTTCAAATATTTCCAAATTGGTCTCAACTTATAGGCCTGATCAGTCTGAACCAGAGCTTGTAAGTAATTTCAGTGGAACTTTCCAATTTAAGAAGCTTTGCAACCTCAAAACGACCTCTTTTGCTGTAAATTGAAAACAGCAGAATAATGCATTTGGTCATTTAAAAATGACAGAAAGATCTTAATATTTTCCAAATTGGTCTCAAATAATAGGCCTGATCACTCTGGACCAGAGCTTGTAAGTAATATCAGTGGCACATTCCAATTTAAGAAGCTATGCAACCTCAAAACGACCTATTTTGCTGTAAATTGAAAACAGCAGAATAATGCATTTGGTCATTTAAAAATGAGAGAAAGCTTAATATTTTCCAAATTGGTCTCAACTTATAGGCCTGATCAGTCTGAACCAGAGCTTGTCAGTAATTTCAGTGGAACTTTCCAATTTAAGAAGCTTTGCAACCTCAAAACGATCTTTTTTGCTGTAAATTGAAAACAGCAGAATAATGCAAAATTGCCAGTTGGCATCTTAAAAATGACAGAAAGTTCAAATATTTCCAAAATTGGTCTCAAATTATAGGCCAGAACAGTCTGAACCAGACCATGTAAGTAATTTCAGTGGAACTTCCAATTTAAGAAGCTTTGCAACCTCAAAACGACCTATTTTGTTTTAAATTGAAAACAGCAGAATAATGCATTTAGTCATTTAAAAATGACAGAAAGTTCAAATATTTTCCAAATTGGTCTCAAATAATAGGCCTGATCACTCTGGACCAGAGCTTGTAAGTAATATCAGTGGCACATTCCAATTTAAGAAGCTATGCAACCTCAAAACGACCTCTTTTGCTGTAAATTGAAAACAGCAGAATAATGCATTTGGTCATTTAAAAATGACAGAAAGTTCAAATATTTCCAAATTGGTCTAAACTTATAGGCCTGATCAGTCTGAACCAGAGCTTGTAAGTAATTTCAGTGGAACATTCCAATTTAAGAAGCTTTGCAACCTCAAAACGACCTATTTTGCTGTAAATTGAAAACAGCAGAATAATGCATTTGGTCATTTAAAAATGACAGAAAGTTCTAAATATTTTCCAAATTGGTCTCAAATTATAGGCCTGATCAGTCTGAACCAGACCATGTAAGTAATTTCAGTGGAACTTCCAATTTAAGAAGCTTTGCAACCTCAAAACGACCTCTTTTGCTGTAAATTGAAAACAGCAGAATAATGCAAAATTGCCAGTTGGCATCTTAAAAATGACAGAAAGTTCAAATATTTCCAAAATTGGTCTCAAATTATAGGCCAGAACAGTCTGAACCAGACCATGTAAGTAATTTCAGTGGAACTTCCAATTTAAGAAGCTTTGCAACCTCAAAACGACCTCTTTTGCTGTAAATTGAAAACAGCAGAATAATGCATTTGGTCATTTAAAAATGAGAGAAAGCTTAATATTTTCCAAATTGGTCTCAAATTATAGGCCTGATCACTCTGGACCAGAGCTTGTAAGTTATATCAGTGGAACATTCCAATTTAAGAAGCTATGCAACCTCAAAACGACCTATTTTGCTGTAAATTGAAAACAGCAGAATAATGCATTTGGTCATTTAAAAATGAGAGAAAGCTCTTAATATTTTCCAAATTGGTCTCAACTTATAGGACTGATCAGTCTGAACCAGAGCTTGTCAGTAATTTCAGTGGAACTTCCAATTTAAGAAGCATTGCAACCTCAAAACGATCTATTTTGCTGTAAATTGAAAACAGCAGAATAATGCATTTGGTCATTTAAAAATGACAGAAAGTTCAAATATTTCCAAATTGGTCTCAAATAATAGGCCTGATCAGTCTGAACCAGAGCTTGTAAGTAATTTCAGTGGAACTTTCCAATTTAAGAAGCTTTGCAACCTCAAAACGATCTTTTTTTGCTGTAAATTGAAAACAGCAGAATAATGCATTTGGTCATTTAAAAATGACAGAAAGATCTTAATATTTTCCAAATTGGTCTCAAACAATAGGCCTGATCACTCTGGACCAGAGCCAGTAAGTAATTTCAGTGGAACTTTCCAATATAAGAAGCTATGCAACCGCAAAACGACCTCTTTTGCTGTACATTGAAAACAGCAGAATAATGCATTTGGTCATTTAAAAATGACAGAAAGATCTTAATATTTTCCAAATTGGTCTCAAATAATAGGCCTGATCACTCTGGACCAGAGCTTGTAAGTAATATCAGTGGCACATTCCAATTTAAGAAGCTATGCAACCTCAAAACGATCTATTTTGCTGTAAATTGAAAACAGCAGAATAATGCATTGTTGGTCATTTAAAAATGACAGAAAGATCTAAATATTTCCAAAATTGGTCTCAAATTATAGGCCTGAACAGTCTGAACCAGAGCTTGTAAGTAATTTCAGTGGAACTTTCCAATTTAAGAAGCTTTGCAACCTCAAAACGACCTATTTTGCTGTAAATTTAAAACAGCAGAATAATGCATTTGGTCATTTAAAAATGACAGAAAGATCTTAATATTTTCCAAATTGTCTCAAATTATAGGCCTGATCAGTCTGAACCAGAGCTTGTCATTAATTTCAGTGGAACTTTCCAATTTAAGAAGCTTTGCAACCTCAAAACGACCTATTTTGCTGTAAATTGAAAACAGCAGAATAATGCATTTGGTCATTTAAAAATGACAGAAAGATCTTAATATTTTCCAAATTGGTCTCAAATAATAGGCCTGATCAGTCTGAACCAGAGCTTGTCAGTAATTTCAGTGGAACTTCCAATTTAAGAAGCTTTGCAACCTCAAAACGATCTTTTTTTGCTGTTCATTGAAAACAGCAGAATAATGCAAAATTGCAGTTGGCATCTTAAAAATGACAGAAAGTTCTAAATATTTTCCAAATTGGTCTCAAATTATAGGCCAGAACAGTCTGAACCAGAGCATGTAAGTAATTTCAGTGGAACTTCCAATTTAAGAAGCTTTGCAACCTCAAAACGACCTCTTTTGTTGTAAATTGAAAACAGCAGAATAATGCATTTGGTCATTTAAAAATGACAGAAAGTTCAAATATTTTCCAAATTGGTCTCAAATAATAGGCCTGATCACTCTGGACAAGAGCTTGTAAGTTATTTCAGTGGAACTTCCAATTTAAGAAGCTATGCAACCTCAAAACGACCTCTTTTGCTGTAAATTGAAAACAGCAGAATAATGCATTTGGTCATTTAAAAATGACAGAAAGCTCTTAATATTTTCCAAATTGGTCTCAACTTATAGGCCTGATCAGTCTGAACCAGAGCTTGTAAGTAATTTCAGTGGAACTTCCAATTTAAGAAGCTTTGCAACCTCAAAACGACCTATTTTGCTGTAAATTGAAAACAGCAGAATAATGCATTTGGTCATTTAAAAATGACAGAAAGTTCAAATATTTCCAAAATTGGTCTCAAATTATAGGCCTTATCAGTCTGAACCAGAGCTTGTAAGTAATTTCAGTGGAACTTTCCAATTTAAGAAGCTTTGCAACCTCAAAACGATCTTTTTTTGCTGTAAATTGAAAACAGCAGAATAATGCAAAATTGCCAGTTGGCATCTTAAAAATGACAGAAAGTTCAAATATTTCCAAAATTGGTCTCAAATTATAGGCCAGAACAGTCTGAACCAGAGCATGTAAGTAATTTCAGTGGAACTTCCAATTTAAGAAGCTTTGCAACCTCAAAACGACCTCTTTTGCTGTAAATTGAAAACAGCAGAATAATGCATTTGGTCATTTAAAAATGACAGAAAGATCTTAATATTTTCCAAATTGGTCTCAAATAATAGGCCTGATCACTCTGGACCAGAGCTTGTAAGTAATTTCAGTGGAACTTTCCAATTTAAGAAGCTTTGCAACCTCAAAACGACCTATTTTGCTGTAAATTGAAAACAGCAGAATAATGCATTTGGTCATTTAAAAATGAGAGAAAGCTCTTAATATTTTCCAAATTGTCTCAAATTATAGGCCTGATCAGTCTGAACCAGAGCTTGTCATTAATTTCAGTGGAACTTTCCAATTTAAGAAGCTTTGCAACCTCAAAACGACCTATTTTGCTGTAAATTGAAAACAGCAGAATAATGCATTTGGTCATTTAAAAATGACAGAAAGTTCAAATATTTCCAAATTGGTCTCAAATAATAGGCCTGATCACTCTGGACCAGAGCTTGTAAGTAATATCAGTGGCACATTCCAATTTAAGAAGCTTTGCAACCTCAAAACGACCTTTTTTTGCTGTTCATTGAAAACAGCAGAATAATTTAAATAGCCTGTGGTGATTTAAAAATGACAGAAAGATCTTAATATTTTCCAAATTGGTCTCAACTTATAGGCCTGATCACTCTGGACCAGAGCTTGTAAGTAATATCAGTGGAACATTCCAATTTAAGAAGCTATGCAACCTCAAAACGACCTATTTTGCTGTAAATTGAAAACAGCAGAATAATGCATTTGGTCATTTAAAAATGACAGAAAGATCTTAATATTTTCCAAATTGGTCTCAAATAATAGGCCTGATCACTCTGAACCAGAGCTTGTAAGTAATATCAGTGGCACATTCCAATTTAAGAAGCTATGCAACCTCAAAACGATCTATTTAGCTGTAAATTGAAAACAGCAGAATAATGCAATTGCTTGGCATTTAAAAATGACAGAAAGTTCTAAATATTTCCAAAATTGGTCTCAAATTATAGGCCTGATCAGTCTGAACCAGAGCTTGTAAGTAATTTCAGTGGAACTTTCCAATTTAAGAAGCTTTGCAACCTCAAAACGACCTATTTTGCTGTAAATTGAAAACAGCAGAATAATGCATTTGGTCATTTAAAAATGACAGAAAGATCTTAATATTTTCCAAATTGGTCTCAAATAATAGGCCTGATCAGTCTGAACCAGAGCTTGTAAGTAATTTCAGTGGAACTTTCCAATTTAAGAAGCTATGCAACCTCAAAACGACCTATTTTGCTGTAAATTGAAAACAGCAGAATAATGCATTTGGTCATTTAAAAATGAGAGAAAGCTCTTAATATTTTCCAAATTGTCTCAAATTATAGGCCTGATCAGTCTGAACCAGAGCTTGTCAGTAATTTCAGTGGAACTTTCCAATTTAAGAAGCTTTGCAACCTCAAAACGATCTTTTTTTGCTGTTCATTGAAAACAGCAGAATAATGCAAAATTGCCAGTTGGCATCTTAAAAATGACAGAAAGTTCAAATATTTCCAAAATTGGTCTCAAATTATAGGCCAGAACAGTCTGAACCAGAGCTTGTAAGTAATTTCAGTGGAACTTCCAATTTAAGAAGCTTTGCAACCTCAAAACGACCTCTTTTGCTGTAAATTGAAAACAGCAGAATAATGCATTTGGTCATTTAAAAATGACAGAAAGATCTTAATATTTTCCAAATTGGTCTCAAATAATAGGCCTGATCACTCTGGACCAGAGCTTGTAAGTAATATCAGTGGAACATTCCAATTTAAGAAGCTATGCAACCTCAAAACGACCTCTTTTGCTGTAAATTGAAAACAGCAGAATAATGCATTTGGTCATTTAAAAATGAGAGAAAGCTCTTAATATTTTCCAAATTGGTCTCAACTTATAGGCCTGATCAGTCTGAACCAGAGCTTGTCAGTAATTTCAGTGGAACTTCCAATTTAAGAAGCTTTGCAACCTCAAAACGACCTATTTTGCTGTAAATTGAAAACAGCAGAATAATGCATTTGGTCATTTAAAAATGACAGAAAGTTCAAATATTTCCAAATTGGTCTCAAATTATAGGCCTGAACAGTCTGAACCAGAGCTTGTAAGTAATTTCAGTGGAACTTTCCAATTTAAGAAGCTTTGCAACCTCAAAACGACCTCTTTTGCTGTAAATTGAAAACAGCAGAATAATGCATTTGGTCATTTAAAAATGACAGAAAGATCTTAATATTTTCCAAATTGGTCTCAAATAATAGGCCTGATCACTCTGGACCAGAGCTTGTAAGTAATATCAGTGGCACATTCCAATTTAAGAAGCTATGCAACCTCAAAACGACCTATTTTGCTGTAAATTGAAAACAGCAGAATAATGCATTTGGTCATTTAAAAATGACAGAAAGTTCAAATATTTCCAAAATTGGTCTCAAATTATAGGCCTTATCAGTCTGAACCAGAGCTTGTAAGTAATTTCAGTGGAACTTTCCAATTTAAGAAGCTTTGCAACCTCAAAACGACCTCTTTTGCTGTAAATTGAAAACAGCAGAATAATGCATTTGGTCATTTAAAAATGACAGAAAGATCTTAATATTTTCCAAATTGGTCTCAAATAATAGGCCTGATCACTCTGGACCAGAGCGTATAAGTAATATCAGTGGAACATTCCAATTTAAGAAGCTATGCAACCTCAAAACGACCTATTTTGCTGTAAATTGAAAACAGCAGAATAATGCATTTGGTCATTTAAAAATGACAGAAAGATCTTAATATTTTCCAAATTGGTCTCAAATAATAGGCCTGATCACTCTGAACCAGAGCTTGTAAGTAATATCAGTGGAACATTCCAATTTAAGAAGCTATGCAACCTCAAAACGATCTATTTTGCTGTAAATTGAAAACAGCAGAATAATGCAAATTGGTTGGTCATTTAAAAATGACAGAAAGTTCTAAATATTTCCAAAATTGGTCTCAAATTATAGGCCAGAACAGTCTGAACCAGAGCTTGTAAGTAATTTCAGTGGAACTTTCCAATTTAAGAAGCTTTGCAACCTCAAAACGACCTATTTTGCTGTAAATTGAAAACAGCAGAATAATGCATTTGGTCATTTAAAAATGAGAGAAAGCTTAATATTTTCCAAATTGGTCTCAACTTATAGGCCTGATCAGTCTGAACCAGAGCTTGTCAGTAATTTCAGTGGAACTTTCCAATTTAAGAAGCTTTGCAACCTCAAAACGACCTTTTTTTGATGTTCATTGAAAACAGCAGAATAATTTAAATAGCCTGTGGTGATTTAAAAATGACAGAAAGTTCAAATATTTTCAAAATTGGTCTCAAATTATAGGCCAGAACAGTCTGAACCAGAGCATGTAAGTAATTTCAGTGGAACTTTCCAATTTAAGAAGCTTTGCAACCTCAAAACGACCTATTTTGCTGTAAATTGAAAACAGCAGAATAATGCATTTGGTCATTTAAAAATGACAGAAAGATCTTAATATTTTCCAAATTGGTCTCAAATAATAGGCCTGATCACTCTGGACCAGAGCTTGTAAGTAATATCAGTGGCACATTCCAATTTAAGAAGCTATGCAACCTCAAAACGATCTATTTTGCTGTAAATTGAAAACAGCAGAATAATGCAATTGGTTGGCATTTAAAAATGACAGAAAGATCTAAATATTTTCCAAATTGGTCTCAAATTATAGGCCTGATCAGTCTGAACCAGAGCTTGTAAGTAATTTCAGTGGAACTTTCCAATTTAAGAAGCTTTGCAACCTCAAAACGACCTCTTTTGCTGTAAATTGAAAACAGCAGAATAATGCATTTGGTCATTTAAAAATGACAGAAAGATCTTAATATTTCCAAAATTGGTCTCAAATTATAGGCCTTATCAGTCTGAACCAGAGCTTGTAAGTAATTTCAGTGGAACTTTCCAATTTAAGAAGCTTTGCAACCTCAAAACGACCTCTTTTGCTGTAAATTGAAAACAGCAGAATAATGCATTTGGTCATTTAAAAATGACAGAACGATCTTAATATTTTCCAAATTGGTCTCAAATAATATGCCTGATCACTCTGGTTCAGAGCTTGTAAGTATTATCAGTGGAACATTCCAATTTAAGAAGCTATGCAACCTCAAAACGATCTCTTTTTCTGTTAATTGAAAACAGCAGAATTATGCAAAATTGCATGTTGGCATCTTAAAAATGACAGAAAGTTCAAATATTTCCAAAATTGGTCTCAAATTATAGGCCTTATCAGTCTGAACCAGAGCTTGTAAGTAATTTCAGTGGAACTTTCCAATTTAAGAAGCTTTGCAACCTCAAAACGACCTATTTTGCTGTAAATTGAAAACAGCAGAATAATGCATTTGGTCATTTAAAAATGACAGAAAGTTCTAAATATTTTCCAAATTGGTCTCAAATTATAGGCCAGAACAGTCTGAACCAGACCATGTAAGTAATTTCAGTGGAACTTCCAATTTAAGAAGCTTTGCAACCTCAAAACGACCTCTTTTGCTGTAAATTGAAAACAGCAGAATAATGCAAAATTGCCAGTTGGCATCTTAAAAATGACAGAAAGTTCAAATATTTTCCAAATTGGTCTCAAATAATAGGCCTGATCACTCTGGACCAGAGCTTGTAAGTAATTTCAGTGGAACTTTCCAATTTAAGAAGCTTTGCAACCTCAAAACGACCTATTTAGCTGTAAATTTAAAACAGCAGAATAATGCATTTGGTCATTTAAAAATGACAGAAAGATCTTAATATTTTCCAAATTGGTCTCAAATAATAGGCCTGATCACTCTAGACCAGAGCTTGTAAGTAATATCAGTGGAACATTCCAATTTAAGAAGCTATGCAACCTCAAAACGACCTATTTTGCTGTAAATTGAAAACAGCAGAATAATGCATTTGGTCATTTAAAAATGACAGAAAGATCTTAATATTTTCCAAATTGGTCTCAAATAATAGGCCTGATCAGTCTGAACCAGAGCTTGTAAGTAATTTCAGTGGAACTTTCCAATTTAAGAAGCTTTGCAACCTCAAAACGACCTATTTTGCTGTAAATTGAAAACAGCAGAATAATGCATTTGGTCATTTAAAAATGAGAGAAAGTTCTAAATATTTTCCAAATTGGTCTCAACTTATAGGCCTGATCAGTCTGAACCAGAGCTTGTAAGTAATTTCAGTGGAACTTTCCAATTTAAGAAGCTTTGCAACCTCAAAACGACCTATTTTGCTGTAAATTGAAAACAGCAGAATAATGCAAAATTGCCAGTTGGCATCTTAAAAATGACAGAAAGTTCAAATATTTCCATAATTGGTCTCAAATTATAGGCCAGAACAGTCTGAACCAGACCATGTAAGTAATTTCAGTGGAACTTCCAATTTAAGAAGCTTTGCAACCTCAAAACGACCTATTTTGCTGTAAATTGAAAACAGCAGAATAATGCATTTGGTCATTTAAAAATGACAGAAAGATCTTAATATTTTCCAAATTGGTCTCAAATAATAGGCCTGATCACTCTGGACCAGAGCTTGTAAGTAATATCAGTGGCACTTTCCAATTTAAGAAGCTATGCAACCTCAAAACGACCTATTTTGCTGTAAATTGAAAACAGCAGAATAATGCATTTGGTCATTTAAAAATGAGAGAAAGCTCTTAATATTTTCCAAATTGTCTCAACTTATAGGCCTGATCAGTCTGAACCAGAGCTTGTAAGTAATTTCAGTGGAACTTCCAATTTAAGAAGCTTTGCAACCTCAAAACGACCTATTTTGCTGTAAATTGAAAACAGCAGAATAATGCATTTGGTCATTTAAAAATGACAGAAAGTTCAAATATTTCCAAATTGGTCTCAACTCATAGGCCTGATCAGTCTGAACCAGAGCTTGTAAGTAATTTCAGTGGAACTTTCCAATTTAAGAAGCTTTGCAACCTCAAAACGAGCTCTTTTGCTGTAAATTGAAAACAGCAGAATAATGCATTTGGTCATTTAAAAATGACAGAAAGATCTTAATATTTTCCAAATTGGTCTCAAATAATAGGCCTGATCACTCTGAACCAGAGCTTGTAAGTAATATCAGTGGAACTTTCCAATTTAAGAAGCTAAGCAACCTCAAAACGACCTATTTTGCTGTAAATTGAAAACAGCAGAATAATGCATTTGGTCATTTAATAATGACAGAAAGATCTTAATATTTTCCAAATTGGTCTCAAATAATAGGCCTGATCACTCTGAACCAGAGCTTGTAAGTAATATCAGTGGAACATTCCAATTTAAGAAGCTATGCAACCTCAAAACGATCTATTTTGCTGTTAATTGAAAACAGCAGAATAATGCAAATTGCGTTGGTCATTTAAAAATGACAGAAAGTTCAAATATTTCCAAATTGGTCTCAACTTATAGGCCTGATCAGTCTGAACCAGAGCTTGTAAGTAATTTCAGTGGAACTTTCCAATTTAAGAAGCTTTGCAACCTCAAAACGACCTATTTTGCTGTAAATTGAAAACAGCAGAATAATGCATTTGGTCATTTAAAAATGACAGAAAGATCTTAATATTTTCCAAATTGGTCTCAAATAATAGGCCTGATCACTCTGAACCAGAGCTTGTAAGTAATATCAGTGGAACATTCCAATTTAAGAAGCTTTGCAACCTCAAAACGACCTATTTTGCTGTAAATTGAAAACAGCAGAATAATGCATTTGGTCATTTAAAAATGACAGAAAGTTCAAATATTTCCAAATTGGTCTCAAATAATAGGCCTGATCAGTCTGAACCAGAGCTTGTAAGTAATTTCAGTGGAACATTCCAATTTAAGAAGCTATGCAACCTCAAAACGATCTATTTTGCTGTAAATTGAAAACAGCAGAATAATGCAAAATTGCGTCATCTTAAAAATGACAGAAAGTTCTAAATATTTTCAAAATTGGTCTCAAATTATAGGCCTGATCAGTCTGAACCAGAGCTTGTAAGTAATTTCAGTGGAACTTTCCAATTTAAGAAGCTTTGCAACCTCAAAACGACCTTTTTTTGCTGTACATTGAAAACAGTAGAATAATGCATTTGGTCATTTAAAAATGAAAGAAAATCTTAATATTTTCCAAATTGGTCTCAAATAATAGGCCTGATCACTCTGGACCAGAGCTTGTAAGTAATATCAGTGGAACTTTCCAATTTAAGAAGCTATGCAACCTCAAAACGATCTTTTTTGCTGTAAATTGAAAACAGCAGAATAATGCAAAATTGCCAGTTGGCATCTTAAAAACGACAGAAAGTTCAAATATTTCCAAAATTGGTCTCAAATTATAGGCCTGAACAGTCTGAACCAGACCATGTAAGTATTATAAGTGGAACATTCCAATTTAAGAAGCTATGCAACCTCAAAACGATATCTTTTGCTGTTCATTGAAAACAGCAGAATTATGCAAAATTGCCTGTTGGCATCTTAAAAATGACAGAAAGATCTTAATATTTTCCAAATTGGTCTCAAATAATAGGCCTGATCACTCTGGACCAGAGCTTGTAAGTTATATCAGTGGCACATTCCAATTTAAGAAGCTTTGCAACCTCAAAACGACCTCTTTTGCTGTAAATTGAAAACAGCAGAATAATGCATTTGGTCATTTAAAAATGACAGAAAGATCTTAATATTTCCAAAATTGGTCTCAAATTATAGGCCTTATCAGTCTGAACCAGAGCTTGTAAGTAATTTCAGGGGAACTTTCCAATTTAAGAAGCTTTGCAACCTCAAAACGACCTATTTTGCTGTAAATTGAAAACAGCAGAATAATGCATTTGGTCATTTAAAAATGACAGAAAGATCTTAATATTTTCCAAATTGGTCTCAACTTATAGGCCTGATCACTCTGGACCAGAGCCAGTAAGTAATTTCATTGGTACTTTCCAATTTAAGAAGCTATTTAACCTCAAAACGATCTATTTTGCTGTAAATTGAAAACAGCAGAATAATGCAATTGTTGGTCATTTAAAAATGACAGAAAGATCTAAATATTTTCCAAATTGGTCTCAAATTATAGGCCTGATCAGTCTGAACCAGAGCTTGTAAGTAATTTCAGTGGAACTTTCCAATTTAAGAAGCTTTGCAACCTCAAAACGACCTATTTTGATGTAAATTGAAAACAGCAGAATAATGCATTTGGTCATTTAAAAATGACAGAAAGTTCTAAATATTTTCCAAATTGGTCTCAAATAATAGGCCTGATCAGTCTGAACCAGAGCTTGTAAGTAATTTCAGTGGAACTTTCCAATTTAAGAAGCTTTGCAACCTCAAAACGATCTTTTTTGCTGTTAATTGAAAACAGCAGAATAATGCAAAATTGCGTTGGTCATTTAAAAATGACAGAAAGTTCTAAATATTTCCAAAATTGGTCTCAAATTATAGGCCTGAACAGTCTGAACCAGAGCATGTAAGTAATTTCAGTGGAACTTTCCAATTTAAGAAGCTTTGCAACCTCAAAACGACCTATTTTGCTGTAAATTGAAAACAGCAGAATAATGCATTTGGTCATTTAAAAATGACAGAAAGATCTAAAAATATTCCAAATTGGTCTCAAATAATAGGCCTGATCACTCTGGACCAGAGCTTGTAAGTAATATCAGTGCCACTTTCCAATTTAAGAAGCTATGCAACCTCAAAACGACCTCTTTTGCTGTAAATTGAAAACAGCAGAATAATGCATTTGGTCATTTAAAAATGACAGAAAGATCTTAATATTTTCCAAATTGGTCTCAAATAATAGGCCTGATCAGTCTGAACCAGAGCTTGTCAGTAATTTCAGTGGAACTTCCAATTTAAGAAGCTTTGCAACCTCAAAACGACCTATTTTGCTGTAAATTGAAAACAGCAGAATAATGCATTTGGTCATTTAAAAATGACAGAAAGTTCAAATATTTCCAAATTGGTCTCAAATTATAGGCCTGATCAGTCTGAACCAGAGCTTGTAAGTAATTTCAGTGGAACTTTCCAATTTAAGAAGCTTTGCAACCTCAAAACGAGCTCTTTTGCTGTAAATTGAAAACAGCAGAATAATGCATTTGGTCATTTAAAAATGACAGAAAGTTCAAATATTTTCCAAAAATGGTCTCAAATAATAGGCCTGATCACTCTGGACCAGAGCTTGTAAGTTATATCAGTGGCACATTCCAATTTAAGAAGCTTTGCAACCTCAAAACGACCTCTTTTGCTGTAAATTGAAAACAGCAGAATAATGCATTTGGTCATTTAAAAATGACAGAAAGATCTTAATATTTTCCAAATTGGTCTCAAATAATAGGCCTGATCACTCTGGACCAGAGCTTGTAAGTAATATCAGTGGCACATTCCAATTTAAGAAGCTATGCAACCTCAAAACGATCTATTTTGCTGTTCATTGAAAACAGCAGAATAATGCAAAATTGCCTGTTGGCATCTTAAAAATGACAGAAAGTTCAAATATTTCCAAAATTGGTCTCAAATTATAGGCCAGAACAGTCTGAACCAGAGCTTGTAAGTAATTTCAGTGGAACTTTCCAATTTAAGAAGCTTTGCAACCTCAAAACGACCTATTTTGCTGTAAATTGAAAACAGCAGAATAATGCATTTGGTCATTTAAAAATGACAGAAAGATCTTAATATTTTCCAAATTGGTCTCAAATAATAGGCCTGATCACTCTGGACCAGAGCTTGTCAGTAATTTCTGTGGAACTTCCAATTTAAGAAGCTATGCAACCTCAAAACGACCTATTTTGCTGTAAATTGAAAACAGCAGAATAATGCATTTGGTCATTTAAAAATGAGAGAAAGCTCTTAATATTTTCCAAATTGTCTCAACTTATAGGCCTGATCAGTCTGAACCAGAGCTTGTCAGTAATTTCAGTGGAACTTTCCAATTTAAGAAGCTTTGCAACCTCAAAACGATCTTTTTTTGCTGTAAATTGAAAACAGCAGAATAATGCAAAATTGCCAGTTGGCATCTTAAAAATGACAGAAAGTTCAAATATTTCCAAAATTGGTCTCAAATTATAGGCCAGAACAGTCTGAACCAGACCATGTAAGTAATTTCAGTGGAACTTCCAATTTAAGAAGCTTTGCAACCTCAAAACGACCTATTTTGCTGTAAATTGAAAACAGCAGAATAATGCATTTGGTCATTTAAAAATGACAGAAAGATCTTAATATTTTCCAAATTGGTCTCAAATAATAGGCCTGATCACTCTGGACCAGAGCGTATAAGTAATATCAGTGGAAAATTCCAATTTAAGAAGCTATGCAACCTCAAAACGACCTTTTTTGCTGTAAATTGAAAACAGCAGGACAATGCATTTGGTCATTTAAAAATGAGAGAAAGATTTAATATTTTCCAAATTGGTCTCAAATTATAGGCCTGATCAGTCTGAACCAGAGCTTGTAAGTAATTTCAGTGGAACTTTCCAATTTAAGAAGCTTTGCAACCTCAAAACGACCTATTTTGCTGTAAATTGAAAACAGCAGAATAATGCATTTGGTCATTTAAAAATGACAGAAAGTTCTAAATATTTTCCAAATTGGTCTCAACTCATAGGCCTGATCAGTCTGAACCAGAGCTTGTAAGTAATTTCAGTGGAACTTTCCAATTTAAGAAGCTTTGCAACCTCAAAACGAGCTCTTTTGCTGTAAATTGAAAACAGCAGAATAATGCATTTGGTCATTTAAAAATGACAGAAAGATCTTAATATTTTCCAAATTGGTCTCAAATAATAGGCCTGATCACTCTGGACCAGAGCTTGTAAGTAATATCAGTGGCACATTCCAATTTAAGAAGCTATGCAACCTCAAAACGACCTATTTTGCTGTAAATTGAAAACAGCAGAATAATGCATTTGGTCATTTAAAAATGAGAGAAAGCTCTTAATATTTTCCAAATTGTCTCAAATTATAGGCCTGATCAGTCTGAACCAGAGCTTGTCAGTAATTTCAGTGGAACTTCCAATTTAAGAAGCTTTGCAACCTCAAAACGACCTATTTTGCTGTAAATTGAAAATAGCAGAATAATGCATTTTGTTCATTTAAAAATGACAGAAAGTTCAAATATTTCCAAATTGGTCTCAACTTATAGGCCTGATCAGTCTGAACCAGAGCTTGTAAGTAATTTCAGTGGAACTTTCCAATTTAAGAAGCTTTGCAACCTCAAAACGACCTATTTTGCTGTAAATTGAAAACAGCAGAATAATGCATTTGGTCATTTAAAAATGACAGAAAGCTCTTAATATTTTCCAAATTGGTCTCAACTTATAGGCCTGATCAGTCTGAACCAGAGCTTGTAATTATTATCAGTGGAACATTCCAATTTAAGAAGCTTTGCAACCTCAAAACGACCTATTTTGCTGTAAATTGAAAACAGCAGAATAATGCATTTGGTCATTTAAAAATGACAGAAAGATCTTAATATTTTCCAAATTGGTCTCAAATAATAGGCCTGATCACTCTGGACCAGAGCTTGTAAGTAATATCAGTGGCACATTCCAATTTAAGAAGCTATGCAACCTCAAAACGACCTATTTTGCTGTACATTGAAAACAGCAGAATAATGCAATTGCTTGGTCATTTAAAAATGACAGAAAGTTCAAATATTTTCCAAATTGGTCTCAAATAATAGGCCTGATCAGTCTGAACCAGAGCTTGTCAGTAATTTCAGTGGAACTTCCAATTTAAGAAGCTTTGCAACCTCAAAACGACCTATTTTGCTGTAAATTGAAAACAGCAGAATAATGCATTTGGTCATTTAAAAATGAGAGAAAGATCTTAATATTTTCCAAATTGGTCTCAAATAATAGGCCTGATCAGTCTGAACCAGAGCTTGTCAGTAATTTCAGTGGAACTTCCAATTTAAGAAGCTTTGCAACCTCAAAACGACCTCTTTTGCTGTAAATTGAAAACAGCAGAATAATGCATTTGGTCATTTAAAAATGACAGAAAGTTCAAATATTTCCAAAATTGGTCTCAAATTATAGGCCAGAACAGTCTGAACCAGACCATGTAAATAATTTCAGTGGAACTTCCAATTTAAAAAGCTTTGCAACCTCAAAACGACCTATTTTGCTGTAAATTGAAAATAGCAGAATAATGCATTTGGTCATTTAAAAATGACAGAAAGTTCAAATATTTCCAAATTGGTCTCAACTTATAGGCCTGATCAGTCTGAACCAGAGCTTGTCAGTAATATCAGTGGCACATTCCAATTTAAGAAGCTATGCAACCTCAAAACGACCTCTTTTGCTGTAAATTGAAAACAGCAGGACAATGCATTTGGTCATTTAAAAATGACAGAAAGATCTTAATATTTTCCAAATTGGTCTCAAATAATAGGCCTGATCACTCTGGACCAGAGCTTGTCAGTAATTTCAGTGGAACTTCCAATTTAAGAAGCTTTGCAACCTCAAAACGACCTATTTTGCTGTAAATTGAAAATAGCAGAATAATGCAGTTTTGGTCATTTAAAAATGACAGAAAGTTCTAAATATTTTCCAAATTGGTCTCAAATTATAGGCCTGATCAGTCTGAACCAGAGCTTGTAAGTAATTTCAGTGGAACTTTCCAATTTAAGAAGCTTTGCAACCTCAAAACGATCTTTTTTTGCTGTTCATTGAAAACAGCAGAATAATGCAAAATTGCCAGTTGGCATCTTAAAAACGACAGAACGATCTTAATATTTTCCAAATTGGTCTCAAATAATATGCCTGATCACTCTGGTTCAGAGCTTGTAAGTATTATCAGTGGAACATTCCAATTTAAGAAGCTATGCAACCTCAAAACGATCTCTTTTGCTGTAAATTGAAAACAGCAGAATAATGCATTTGGTCATTTAAAAATGACAGAAAGTTCAAATATTTCCAAAATTGGTCTCAAATTATAGGCCTTATCAGTCTGAACCAGAGCTTGTAAGTAATTTCAGGGTTACTTTCCAATTTAAGAAGCTTTGCAACCTCAAAACGACCTATTTTGCTGTAAATTGAAAACAGCAGAATAATGCATTTGGTCATTTAAAAATGACAGAAAGTTCTAAATATTTTCCAAATTGGTCTCAAATAATAGGCCTGATCAGTCTGAACCAGAGCTTGTAAGTAATTTCAGTGGAACTTTCCAATTTAAGAAGCTTTGCAACCTCAAAACGACCTATTTTGCTGTAAATTGAAAACAGCAGAATAATGCATTTGGTCATTTAAAAATGACAGAAAGATCTTAATATTTTCCAAATTGGTCTCAAATAATAGGCCTGATCACTCTGGACCAGAGCTTGTAAGTAATATCAGTGGCACATTCCAATTTAAGAAGCTATGCAACCTCAAAACGATCTATTTTGCTGTTAATTGAAAACAGCAGAATAATGCAAATTGTTGGCATTTAAAAATGACAGAAAGTTCTAAATATTTTCAAAATTGGTCTCAAATTATAGGCCTGAACAGTCTGAACCAGAGCATGTAAGTAATTTCAGTGGAACTTCCAATTTAAGAAGCTTTGCAACCTCAAAACGACCTCTTTTGCTGTAAATTGAAAACAGCAGAATAATGCATTTGGTCATTTAAAAATGACAGAAAGTTCAAATATTTCCAAATTGGTCTCAAATAATAGGCCTGATCACTCTGGACCAGAGCTTGTAAGTAATATCAGTGGCACATTCCAATTTAAGAAGCTATGCAACCTCAAAACGACCTATTTTGCTGTAAATTGAAAACAGCAGAATAATGCATTTGGTCATTTAAAAATGAGAGAAAGCTCTTAATATTTTCCAAATTGTCTCAACTTATAGGCCTGATCAGTCTGAACCAGAGCTTGTCAGTAATTTCAGTGGAACTTTCCAATTTAAGAAGCTTTGCAACCTCAAAACGACCTATTTTGCTGTAAATTGAAAACAGCAGAATAATGCATTTGGTCATTTAAAAATGACAGAAAGATCTTAATATTTTCCAAATTGGTCTCAAATAATAGGCCTGATCACTCTGGACCAGAGCTTGTAAGTAATATCAGTGGCACATTCCAATTTAAGAAGCTTTGCAACCTCAAAACGACCTTTTTTTGCTGTTCATTGAAAACAGCAAAATAATTTTAAATTGCCTGTGGTGATTTAAAAATGACAGAAAGATCTTATTTTCCAAATTGGTCTCAAACAATAGGCCTGAACAGTCTGAACCAGAGCTTGTAAGTAATATCAGTGGAACATTCCAATTTAAGAAGCTATGCAACCTCAAAACGATCTATTTTGCTGTAAATTGAAAACAGCAGAATAATGCAAAATTGTTGGCATTTAAAAATGACAGAAAGTTCTAAATATTTTCAAAATTGGTCTCAAATTATAGGCCTGATCAGTCTGAACCAGAGCTTGTAAGTAATTTCAGTGGAACTTTCCAATTTAAGAAGCTTTGCAACCTCAAAACGACCTATTTTGCTGTAAATTGAAAACAGCAGAATAATGCATTTGGTCATTTAAAAATGACAGAAAGATCTTAATATTTTCCAAATTGGTCTCAAATAATAGGCCTGATCAGTCTGAACCAGAGCTTGTAAGTAATTTCAGTGGAACTTTCCAATTTAAGAAGCTTTGCAACCTCAAAACGACCTCTTTTGCTGTAAATTGAAAACAGCAGAATAATGCATTTGGTCATTTAAAAATGACAGAAAGATCTTAATATTTTCCAAATTGGTCTCAAATAATAGGCCTGATCACTCTGGACCAGAGCTTGTAAGTAATATCAGTGGCACATTCCAATTTAAGAAGCTATGCAACCTCAAAACGATCTATTTTGCTGTTCATTGAAAACAGCAGAATAATGCAATTGGTCATTTAAAAATGACAGAAAGTTCTAAATATTTTCAAAATTGGTCTCAACTTATAGGCCTGATCAGTCTGAACCAGAGCTTGTCAGTAATTTCAGTGGAACTTTCCAATTTAAGAAGCTTTGCAACCTCAAAACGACCTATTTTGCTGTAAATTGAAAACAGCAGAATAATGCATTTGGTCATTTAAAAATGAGAGAAAGCTCTTAATATTTTCCAAATTGTCTCAACTTATAGGCCTGATCAGTCTGAACCAGAGCTTGTAAGTAATTTCAGTGGAACTTTCCAATTTAAGAAGCTTTGCAACCTCAAAACGATCTTTTTTTGCTGTTCATTGAAAACAGCAGAATAATGCAAAATTGCCAGTTGGCATCTTAAAAATGACAGAAAGATCTTAATATTTTCCAAATTGGTCTCAAATTATAGGCCAGAACAGTCTGAACCAGAGCATGTAAGTAATTTCAGTGGAACTTTCCAATTTAAGAAGCTTTGCAACCTCAAAACGACCTCTTTTGCTGTAAATTGAAAACAGCAGAATAATGCATTTGGTCATTTAAAAATGACAGAAAGATCTTAATATTTTCCAAATTGGTCTCAAATAATAGGCCTGATCACTATGGACCAGAGCTTGTAAGTAATATCAGTGGAACATTCCAATTTAAGAAGCTATGCAACCTCAAAACGACCTCTTTTGCTGTAAATTGAAAACAGCAGAATAATGCATTTGGTCATTTAAAAATGACAGAAAGTTCAAATATTTCCAAATTGGTCTCAACTTATAGGCCTGATCAGTCTGAACCAGAGCTTGTAAGTAATTTCAGTGGAACTTCCAATTTAAGAAGCTTTGCAACCTCAAAACGACCTCTTTTGCTGTAAATTGAAAACAGCAGAATAATGCATTTGGTCATTTAAAAATGAGAGAAAGCTCTTAATATTTTCCAAATTGTCTCAACTTATAGGCCTGATCAGTCTGAACCAGAGCTTGTCAGTAATTTCAGTGGAACTTTCCAATTTAAGAAGCTTTGCAACCTCAAAACGATCTTTTTTGCTGTTCATTGAAAACAGCAGAATAATGCAAAATTGCCAGTTGGCATCTTAAAAATGACAGAAAGTTCAAATATTTCCAAAATTGGTCTCAAATTATAGGCCTGAACAGTCTGAACCAGACCATGTAAGTAATTTCAGTGGAACTTCCAATTTAAGAAGCTTTGCAACCTCAAAACGACCTCTTTTGCTGTAAATTGAAAACAGCAGAATAATGCATTTGGTCATTTAAAAATGACAGAAAGATCTTAATATTTTCCAAATTGGTCTCAAATAATAGGCCTGATCACTCTGGACCAGAGCTTGTAAGTAATATCAGTGGCACATTCCAATTTAAGAAGCTATGCAACCTCAAAACGACCTCTTTTGCTGTAAATTGAAAACAGCAGAATAATGCATTTGGTCATTTAAAAATGAGAGAAAGCTCTTAATATTTTCCAAATTGGTCTCAACTTATAGGCCTGATCAGTCTGAACCAGAGCTTGTCAGTAATTTCAGTGGAACTTTCCAATTTAAGAAGCTTTGCAACCTCAAAACGATCTTTTTTTGCTGTTCATTGAAAACAGCAGAATAATGCCTGTGGTGATTTAAAAATGACAGAAAGATCTTATTTTCCAAATTGGTCTCAAACAATAGGCCTGATCACTCTGGACCAGAGCCAGTAAGTAATTTCAGTGGAACTTTCCAATATAAGAAGCTATGCAACCTCAAAACGACCTATTTTGCTGTAAATTGAAAACAGCAGAATAATGCATTTGGTCATTTAAAAATGACAGAAAGATCTTAATATTTTCCAAATTGGTCTCAAATAATAGGCCTGATCACTCTGGACCAGAGCTTGTAAGTAATATCAGTGGCACATTCCAATTTAAGAAGCTATGCAACCTCAAAACGACCTCTTTTGCTGTAAATTGAAAACAGCAGAATAATGCATTTGGTCATTTAAAAATGACAGAAAGTTCAAATATTTCCAAAATTGGTCTCAAATTATAGGCCAGAACAGTCTGAACCAGACCATGTAAGTAATTTCAGTGGAACTTCCAATTTAAGAAGCTTTGCAACCTCAAAACGACCTCTTTTGCTGTAAATTGAAAACAGCAGAATAATGCATTTGGTCATTTAAAAATGACAGAAAGATCTTAATATTTTCCAAATTGGTCTCAAATAATAGGCCTGATCACTCTGGACCAGAGCTTGTAAGTAATATCAGTGGCACATTCCAATTTAAGAAGCTATGCAACCTCAAAACGATCTATTTTGCTGTTCATTGAAAACAGCAGAATAATGCAAAATTGGTCATTTAAAAATGAGAGAAAGTTCTAAATATTTTCCAAATTGGTCTCAAATTATAGGCCTGATCAGTCTGAACCAGAGCTTGTAAGTAATTTCAGTGGAACTTTCCAATTTAAGAAGCTTTGCAACCTCAAAACGACCTATTTTGCTGTAAATTGAAAACAGCAGAATAATGCATTTGGTCATTTAAAAATGACAGAAAGTTCAAATATTTTCAAAATTGGTCTCAAATAATAGGCCTGATCAGTCTGAACCAGAGCTTGTAAGTAATATCAGTGGCACATTCCAATTTAAGAAGCTTTGCAACCTCAAAACGACCTTTTTTTGCTGTTCATTGAAAACAGCAGAATAATTTAAATTGCCTGTGGTGATTTAAAAATGACAGAAAGATCTTATTTTCCAAATTGGTCTCAAACAATAGGCCTGATCACTCTGGACCAGAGCCAGTAAGTAATTTCAGTGGAACTTTCCAATATAAGAAGCTATGCAACCGCAAAACGACCTCTTTTGCTGTACATTGAAAACAGCAGAATAATGCATTTGGTCATTTAAAAATGACAGAAAGATCTAAATATTTTCCAAATTGGTCTCAAATTATAGGCCTGATCAGTCTGAACCAGAGCTTGTAAGTAATTTCAGTGGAACTTTCCAATTTAAGAAGCTTTGCAACCTCAAAACGACCTATTTTGCTGTAAATTGAAAACAGCAGAATAATGCATTTGGTCATTTAAAAATGACAGAAAGTTCTAAATATTTTCCAAATTGGTCTCAAATAATAGGCCTGATCAGTCTGAACCAGAGCCATGTAAGTAATATCAGTGGCACATTCCAATTTAAGAAGCTTTGCAACCTCAAAACGACCTATTTTGCTGTAAATTGAAAACAGCAGAATAATGCATTTGGTCATTTAAAAATGACAGAAAGTTCAAATATTTCCAAAATTGGTCTCAAATAATAGGCCTGATCAGTCTGAACCAGAGCTTGTAAGTAATTTCAGTGGAACATTCCAATTTAAGAAGCTTTGCAACCTCAAAACGATCTTTTTTGCTGTTCATTGAAAACAGCAGAATAATGCAAAATTGCCAGTTGGCATCTTAAAAATGACAGAAAGTTCAAATATTTCCAAAATTGGTCTCAAATTATAGGCCAGAACAGTCTGAACCAGAGCTTGTAAGTAATTTCAGTGGAACTTTCCAATTTAAGAAGCTTTGCAACCTCAAAACGACCTATTTTGCTGTAAATTGAAAACAGCAGAATAATGCATTTGGTCATTTAAAAATGACAGAAAGATCTTAATATTTTCCAAATTGGTCTCAAATAATAGGCCTGATCACTCTGGACCAGAGCTTGTAAGTAATATCAGTGGCACATTCCAATTTAAGAAGCTATGCAACCTCAAAACGACCTCTTTTGCTGTAAATTGAAAACAGCAGAATAATGCATTTGGTCATTTAAAAATGAGAGAAAGCTCTTAATATTTTCCAAATTGTCTCAACTTATAGGCCTGATCAGTCTGAACCAGAGCTTGTCAGTAATTTCAGTGGAACTTCCAATTTAAGAAGCTTTGCAACCTCAAAACGACCTATTTTGCTGTAAATTGAAAACAGCAGAATAATGCATTTGGTCATTTAAAAATGACAGAAAGTTCAAATATTTCCAAATTGGTCTCAAATAATAGGCCTGATCACTCTGGACCAGAGCTTGTAAGTAATTTCAGTGGAACTTTCCAATATAAGAAGCTTTGCAACCTCAAAACGATCTATTTTTGCTGTAAATTGAAAACAGCAGAATAATGCATTTGGTCATTTAAAAATGACAGAAAGATCTAAATATTTTCCAAATTGGTCTCAAATTATAGGCCTGATCAGTCTGAACCAGAGCTTGTAAGTAATATCAGTGGAACTTTCCAATTTAAGAAGCTTTGCAACCTCAAAACGACCTCTTTTGCTGTAAATTGAAAACAGCAGAATAATGCATTTGGTCATTTAAAAATGACAGAAAGATCTAAATATTTTCCAAATTGGTCTCAAATAATAGGCCTGAACAGTCTGAACCAGAGCTTGTAAGTAATATCAGTGGCACTTTCCAATTTAAGAAGCTTTGCAACCTCAAAACGACCTCTTTTGCTGTAAATTGAAAACAGCAGAATAATGCATTTGGTCATTTAAAAATGACAGAAAGATCTTAATATTTTCCAAATTGGTCTCAAATAATAGGCCTGATCACTATGAACCAGAGCTTGTAAGTAATATCAGTGGCACATTCCAATTTAAGAAGCTATGCAACCTCAAAACGACCTCTTTTGCTGTAAATTGAAAACAGCAGAATAATGCAAAATTGCCAGTTGGCCATTTAAAAATGACAGAAAGATCTAAATATTTTCCAAATTGGTCTCAAATTATAGGCCTGATCAGTCTGAACCAGAGCTTGTAAGTAATTTCAGTGGAACTTTCCAATTTAAGAAGCTTTGCAACCTCAAAACGACCTATTTTGCTGTAAATTGAAAACAGCAGAATAATGCATTTGGTCATTTAAAAATGACATAAAGTTCAAATATTTCCAAAATTGGTCTCAAATAATAGGCCTGATCAGTCTGAACCAGAGCTTGTAAGTAATTTCAGTGGAACATTCCAATTTAAGAAGCTATGCAACCTCAAAACGATCTCTTTTTCTGTTAATTGAAAACAGCAGAATTATGCAAAATTGCATGTTGGCATCTTAAAAATGACAGAAAGTTCAAATATTTCCAAAATTGGTCTCAAATTATAGGCCTGAACAGTCTGAACCAGAGCTTGTAAGTAATTTCAGTGGAACTTTCCAATTTAAGAAGCTTTGCAACCTCAAAACGACCTCTTTTGCTGTAAATTGAAAACAGCAGAATAATGCATTTGGTCATTTAAAAATGACAGAAAGATCTTAATATTTTCCAAATTGGTCTCAAATAATAGGCCTGATCACTCTGGACCAGAGCTTGTAAGTAATATCAGTGGCACATTCCAATTTAAGAAGCTATGCAACCTCAAAACGACCTCTTTTGCTGTAAATTGAAAACAGCAGAATAATGCATTTGGTCATTTAAAAATGACAGAAAGATCTTAATATTTTCCAAATTGGTCTCAAATAATAGGCCTGATCACTCTGGACCAGAGCTTGTAAGTAATTTCAGTGGAACTTCCAATTTAAGAAGCTTTGCAACCTCAAAACGACCTATTTTGCTGTAAATTGAAAATAGCAGAATAATGCATTTGGTCATTTAAAAATGACAGAAAGTTCAAATATTTCCAAATTGGTCTCAACTTATAGGCCTGATCAGTCTGAACCAGAGCTTGTAAGTAATTTCAGTGGAACTTTCCAATTTAAGAAGCTTTGCAACCTCAAAACGACCTATTTTGCTGTAAATTGAAAACAGCAGAATAATGCATTTGGTCATTTAAAAATGACAGAAAGTTCAAATATTTCCAAATTGGTCTCAAATTATAGGCCTGATCAGTCTGAACCAGAGCTTGTAAGTAATTTCAGTGGAACTTTCCAATTTAAGAAGCTTTGCAACCTCAAAACGACCTACTTTGCTGTAAATTGAAAACAGCAGAATAATGCATTTGGTCATTTAAAAATGACAGAAAGATCTTAATATTTTCCAAATTGTCTCAACTTATAGGCCTGATCAGTCTGAACCAGAGCTTGTAAGTATTATCAGTGGAACATTCCAATTTAAGAAGCTTTGCAACCTCAAAACGACCTATTTTGCTGTAAATTGAAAACAGCAGAATAATGCAAATTTGGTCATCTTAAAAATGACAGAAAGCTCTAAATATTTTCAAAATTGGTCTCAAATTATAGGCCTGATCAGTCTGAACCAGAGCATGTAAGTAATTTCAGTGGAACTTTCCAATTTAAGAAGCTTTGCAACCTCAAAACGACCTCTTTTGCTGTAAATTGAAAACAGCAGAATAATGCATTTGGTCATTTAAAAATGACAGAAAGATCTAAATATTTTCCAAATTGGTCTCAAATAATAGGCCTGATCAGTCTGAACCAGAGCTTGTAAGTAATATCAGTGGAACATTCCAATTTAAGAAGCTATGCAACCTCAAAACGACTCTTTTTTGCTGTAAATTGAAAACAGCAGAATAATGCAATTATTGGTCATTTAAAAATGACAGAAAGTTCTAAATATTTTCCAAATTGGTCTCAAATTATAGGCCTGATCAGTCTGAACCAGAGCTTGTAAGTAATTTCAGTGGAACTTTCCAATTTAAGAAGCTTTGCAACCTCAAAACGACCTATTTTGCTGTAAATTGAAAACA
>NC_059227.1:42387876-42393303 GCF_020615455.1 Coregonus clupeaformis | reverse complement strand
GTGTTAAACCATTACTCTCTCCTGTCCTGTCCTCTATGTGAATATTACCCTATTCCTGTCTGTCCTGTCCTCTATGTGAACATATTCAACATACTCAGCAGATATGACTGGATCATACATCTTGTCAAAATACACAGTGATAGAGGAATGTGTACAAATCATATCCCTGTGTAACATTTACATAGAGATGGAGATATACTGCACCAGTCCTCCCAGCTGTAAATACTTGACTGGTAAGAGCTGGAGGGACGGCTGGAGGGAGCTGAAGTGAGGTAAAGGGAGAAAATAGAACACTGATTAAGTTTGGTTTGACAGTCGTTGGGGTAGGAGTGACTGTTGTAGATTACTTTGACAGTCGTCAGAGACAGGAGTGACTGTTGCCTGCAGCAAACAGGTAGAGAGGAGTCACAGATAGTTCATAGACAGGTGCTACCTGCCTGTCTGTAAGTCAGTCAACTCACGCACGGCTAGAACAGACAAGAGCACCTTTACGCTTCAGTGGAGAAAACTTTCAACTTACTCTTGAAAGTTGTAATAGTAGAATGCACAAGGTGCAATTTCGAAATTGGGTAGTGCATCATCACTTTTCCTCTTGTCATGTTAGTCATTGTATACCTTAGAGAGTTATTTATAACTTGTCAGAAATGTCCAGATCAACTAGCCCATATCAGCTAATGTTTTTTAGCTAGGTTTTTTAGCCCATAGATATTGTTGTAATATTTGAGTCACTCAAATATCACATGAATACACATTAGACATGGCAAAATGTATAGAATTGCAAGAAAATGAGCTTTAAAACTGCAACATTTTCTCTGCACCCCATGACAGAATGTGTAGAATTGCAGGAAATAAGCTTTAAACCTGCAAAATGTTCTCTATGCCAACAAGAGGGGTGTGAACAGTTTGTGTCATGAACAGTGCTTGTGCCCATAGAAATAGACGTGGCAGGGGCGCGGGATGTTCCCCAATGCTGGAAGGGGGGCCTGAGTGAAAGGGTTTGGGTACCCCTGATCTAATGCATGAGCTGAGTGGGTAGCTAGTGTTCACAGCAGGACAATGATAACTGGGTGTGGTGGATGGTGATGGTCTCTTGTGTTTGTTCACTACAGTGGACAGTAATCTACCCAAGGAGAGTTGGGGCTGCAGATCCAGACTACACATACACACTAATTAGTTATTCTATTCGGCAGCTGTCCAGGGCCATGTCCATGTCTCTGTCGGACAGTGAGAGGATGTCTCCCTGCTGGCCTCTATGTCTGTCTGTTTGTTATGAGGCCTTCACCAGCACTGCTCCAAGGGTGAATGACACGTGTAGATAGTTTCCATGCAGAAGAGAGGGGGAAGATTGAAGAGAGAGAGAGAGAGAGAGAGAGAGAGAGAGAGAGAGAGAGAGAGAGAGAGAGAGAGAGAGAGAGAGAGAGAGATTTATGCCAGGTAGGTGGTCCAACACCTGTCTAGAAGGAACAACACCTGTCTAGAAGGAACAACACCTGGACTAGAAGGAACAACACCTGTCTAGAAGGAACAACACCTGTCTAGAAGGAACAACACCTGTCTAGAAGGAACAACACATGTCTAGAAGGAACAATGCCTGTCTAGAAGGAACAACACCTGTCTTGAAGGAACAACACCTGTCTAGAAGGAACAACACCTGTCTAGAAGGAACAACACCTGTCTAGAAGGAATAACACTTGGACTAGAAGGAATAACACTTGGACTAGAAGGAACAACACTTGGACTAGAAGGAACAACACCTGTCTTGAAGGAACAACACCTGTCTAGAAGGAACAACACCTGTCTAGAAGGAACAATACCTGTCTAGAAGGAACAACACCTGTCTAGGAGGAACAACACCTGTCTAGAAGGAACAACACCTGTCTAGAAGGAACAACGCCTGTCTTGAAGGAACAACACCTGTCTTGAAGGAACAACACCTGTCTAGAAGGAGCAACACCTTCTAGAAGGAACAACACCTATCTAGAAGGAACAACACCTGTCTAGAAGGAACAACACCTGTCTAGAAGGAACAACACCTGTCTAGAAGGAACAACACCTGTCTAGAAGGAACAACACCTGTCTAGAAGGAACAACACCTGTCTAGAAGGAACAACACCTGTCTAGAAGGAACAACACCTATCTAGAAGGAACAACACCTGTCTAGGAGGAACAACACCTGGACTAGAAGGAACAACACCTGTCTAGAAGGAACAACACCTGTCTAGAAGGAACAACACCTGTCTAGAAGGAACAACACCTATCTAGAAGGAACAACACCTGTCTAGAAGGAACAACGCCTGTCTTGAAGGAACAACGCCTGTCTTGAAGGAACAACACCTATTTGAAGGAACAACACCTGTCTAGAAGGAACAACACCTGTCAAACAGCTGTCATAAGAGGACTGATCTTCATGTCAGAGAGTCTGTTTTTACTGTATGCTTGTTTGTGTATGTGTGTGTTTGTGTATGTGTGTTCCGTTGTTTATGTGTGTGTGTCGTGTAAGTATTACTCTTACCAGTAATGTGTTGATCGATTGTTCCATTGTCTATTAGTCTGTAAACAAAGTGATGCTCTCCCCCTGGGCACAGACGTCAATTCAGCATCTATTCCACGTTGGTTCCATGTAATTACATTGAAATGACGTGGAAACAACGTTGATTCAACCAGTGTGTGCCCAGTGGAATATAATGATACAGCATATTGGGAAAACACAGAGCTGTCTTTGTCACAGTACTATTCGATGCTTGATGCACAGTAACAGTGGAATTCAATATCGGGAAAAATCTACTGTAGCTTAACAATGACAAGAACTAGGACAATATTATGACAATAAAACTGTAATTCAACAGCATCCCATCTTAATTCTACTGTATGCAGGATAATAGACACAATGGTGTCAGCTAGCTGAATCTTAGTGCGCTATAGAATAGAAAACAGTATGTAGGTTATATAAATTGCGTCCCAAATGACACCCTATTCTCTATAGTTGACTATGGGCCCTGGTCAAAAGTAGTGCACTACATAGGAAATAGGATGCCATTTGAGATGCAGTCTTAGTGTAAATAAAGATTAAGACATACTGTATTTAAGTCCCTGCATGGCCTCATGTTTACATTAAATCCCTGTCGGTTCTCTACAGGGGGCCAAGCTAGCCGCTGTATATCTATAATGACCTAGCCCCAGCAGCGGGCTCAGCATAGAAATAGAATCCCTAGAACATACATACGTTTCCAGAAGTCCTGTTTGTAACATTCCTGCAATAAGAAGGCGAAAAGCCGTACATTTGGGAATTCTCCAAACGGGATTTCTGAAAAGCCTGGGAATTTGGGACAGTTACCCGAATTTTGCAACCCTACTCGGAACCATTGATTTGAATTGGAATGTCCATTCCAATAATTATATTTCTATGGTGCGGACAACAGTAAAGCCACCATCTCTGCAGCTATGCTCATCATGGTCAATCAAGCAAACAAGGTTAATCGAGCCTCACAGCCCCAAATCACAGTATTGTTTCTGTAGTCTGTGGTCCTCTCTAATTACTGTTGTGTTGTGTGTGTGTCCCCCCCCTCTTTTTACATAATGCCCCAGTCCCTGCCCCACACCTCCCCCTCAAAGCATCTGGGGGTATGGGTCATAACACCTGATAAGACGGGGCCGACGGGGGCCTGGCGAGCGGGCGACAGCACCGTACGCCGACACGATTGTCAGTTCCCTAACTGTCACCCTTCAGGGCGAGTAGAGGGTGGGTATGCTGTGACATACTAGGGCACTTGGTCCACATCGGGCTGCATTGTGAGTCAATGGGGCGTGAGTGATGGGTGCTGGGGGGTGTTGGCGCGTTGGGCGGGTCAGAGGCAGGGCTTAGATAATCTAACACAAACATAGGCCTAGAGGGCATGGGGGACAAACTGTGCTGCTGCTACTGGGAAGTACACAGTAACACGGAAAGAGCACCGTACAGTAGAGCGAGGATAGGTCGCTTTGAAAGAGCACCGTACAGTAGAGCGAGGATAGGTCGCTTTGAAAGAGCACCGTACAGTAGAGAGAGGATAGGTCGCTTTGAAAGAGCACCGTACAGTAGAGAGAGGATAGGTCGCTTTGAAAGAGCACCGTACAGTAGAGAGAGGATAGGTCGCTTTGAAAGAGCACCGTCCAGTAGAGAGAGGATAGGTCGCTTTGAAAGAGCACCGTACAGTAGAGCGAGGATAGGTCGCTTTGAAAGAGCACCGTCCAGTAGAGAGAGGATAGGTCGCTTTGAAAGCACTTGCAGAGAGCAGTGAAAGCAGGAGAGAGATTAAGCGTGCGGTGCTGTTACAGAATGTTCTGTTTTTATCTATTTGAAATCTTAATACCTCCTTTTTCATGGTGCCTATTTTTACATTATTACTGTATCCATTTCTTTATTGTTTGAATATTTATTTTTCATTTTCAACAGCATGTCAATTTTTTTTTATGAGCATTTAAATACCACACAAAATGTACTCAGTATGCATATTAGGACTAAGCCAAAGTAGTGAAGAGGTTGTGAAGGGGGTTTAAATCAGCATATGTTTTCATGATTATTTCCAACTCTTGAGTCAACATGGCGCTCAGCCAGTGTGTGTGTGTGTGTGTGTCTGTGTGAATAGAGGCTTTATCCAATGCTTTACTCACAGCAATGATCTACAGTGTCTGGTAATGTCTATCACATCTCCCACTCAACCCCTAACTAACTATACCGTATGTGAAAAATACACTACCACTAAAGAAATGAGGTTCCTGCCAAAACCTTGTCTTTTACCAAATGAGATTAGCCACTTATTTTTTTTAAAACTGCATATTTTTAAGTGGTTTTTAACATTCCAAGTAGCCGTCTTGAAAACAGGATTTTAGTGGACTAAGTAACACAATTGAAGCCTTGGAATATGATTACAGAGTGACTCAGTAATGAGACTTTAAAATCTACAGACCTGTGAGCCCTGTTTCTTAGTAGCAATTGGTTTGAGGCCTTTTAATGCGGGGACATAATTAAACATGATGTATAGCTTACTGTCAAACTGAGAGGTGATTGGCCGGAAATGCCCATCCATCAAACCAACAACCTATCCATTTAGCGCTTGACGTGACACTTTAAGGAGTGTTTAATCCAATTGGTTGACACCAAAGGACAAGTTAAAATGGGCCGACTGTTTCAAGGGTAAAGTGCTGCTACTTCTTTGTGTTGTTCTTGTCATTTGGAGGCAAGTTGGAGGGAATCAGTTAAAGCTAAACCACCTATTATTCATGTTTGTTTGTGTTCAGAAAGCCTTTCAAAACAATGAAAGTCAACAATATCTTTGTGAATAATCTTGTCATTCAAAGTCATACATGTTTTGCATCCTCAGGCATAAGAAGGAATCTTTCCAGCTGGTAAATATGGCTCTGGGTAGAAGTTGCCCCTAGGCACTGGTC
>NC_059227.1:42380376-42382876 GCF_020615455.1 Coregonus clupeaformis | reverse complement strand
TTGGGAGACAAGACTGGCCTGAGAAAATTGAAAAGTAGGTGTCACACCCTGGCTCTGGGGACTCTATATGTTGAGCCAGGGTGTGTAGTTTCTATGTGTTTTGGTTCTATGTTCACTATCTAGTTTTGTATTTCTATGCTGGCCAGAGTGGTTCCCAATCAGAGGCAACGAGTGTCAGCTGTTGCTGGTTGTCTCTGATTGGGAACCATATTTAAACAGTCTGTTTTTCCCATAGTGTTTGTGGGATCTTGTTCCGTTTGGTTTGTTCCGTGTTTGTTGTTAACCTAGGACGTCACGTCATCGTTTTGTTGTTTTGTTGTTCGTATTATCACTAAAGATAAAGATTAAATATGTTCGTTCATCACGCTGCGCCTTGGTCTACTCCATCTAACGATCGTGACAGAAGATCCCACCATACCAGGACCAAGCAGCGTGTCCAGGAGCAGGCAGCCTGGACGTGGGAGCAGATCTTGGACGGGCAGGGGTCCTGGACCTGGGAGGAAATCCAGGCCGGGATGGATCGCCGTCCATGGAAGGAGACGGTAGAGGCGCGACGGAGAGAGGAGCAACGGCGTCAACAGTGTCGTCGTCGG
Organism: Coregonus clupeaformis; assembly: GCF_020615455.1. Lineage (NCBI taxonomy): Eukaryota > Metazoa > Chordata > Actinopteri > Salmoniformes > Salmonidae > Coregonus > Coregonus clupeaformis. The sequence goes on along the minus strand of NC_059227.1, from coordinate 42,382,283 downwards.
ACGGACGAGAGGCAACCCCAAAACATTTTTAGGGGGGGGCACACGGCATGGGCGACGGGGCAGCAGGAGGCAGCTACACGGCGTATTAGGAGGTTAGGTGAGGAGGCCACAAGGTTAAGGGGGCTATTGGTGCAGTGGGAGCAGGAGTTAGTGGTGCAGAGGGTGGAGCTATTGGAGGCGATTAGGGAGAAGGTGAGAATAGAGGCACGGCGAGAGGAACTGGGTAGGCAGCTGAGGGAGCGGAGGGTTATGACGAAACCCAGTCCCGCTCCTCACACCAAGCAAGTGGTGTGCGTCACCAGTCCGGTCCGGCCCGTTCCTGCTCCCCGCACTAAGTTAATGGTGCGCGTCGCCAGTCCGGCCCGGCCTGTTCCTGTCCCTCGCACCAAGCCTACGGTGCGCGTCGCCAGCCCGGCCCGGCCTGTTCCTGCTCCACGCACCAAGCCTACGGTGCGCGTCGCCAGCCCGGCCCGGCCTGTTCCTGCTCCACGCACCAAGCCTACGGTGCGCGTCGCCAGCCCGGCCCGGCCTGTTCCTGCTCCCCGCACCAAGCCTACGGTGCGCGTCGCCAGCCCGGCCCGGCCTGTTCCTGCTCCACACACCAAGCCTACGGTGCGCGTCGCCAGCCCGGCCCGGCCTGTTCCTGCTCCACGCACCAAGCCTACGGTGCGTGTCGCCAGCCCGGCCCGGCCTGTTCCTGCTCCCCGCACCAAGCCTACGGTGCGCGTCGCCAGCCCGGCCTGGCCTGTTCCTGCCACTCGCACCAAGCCTACGGTGCGCGTCGCCAGCCCGGCCCGGCCTGTTCCTGCTCCACGCACCAAGCCTAGGGTGCGCGTCGCCAGCCCGGCCCGGCCTGTTCCTGCTCCACGCACCAAGCCTCACGGTGCGCGTCGCCAGCCCGGCCCGGCCTGTTCCTGCTCCACGCACCAAGCTTACGGTGCGCTGTCGCCAGCCCGGCCCGGCCTGTTCCTGCCACTGCACCAAGCCTACGGTGCGCGCCGCCAGCCCGGCCCGGCCTGTTCCTGCCACTCGCACCAAGCCTACGGTGCGTGTCGCCAGCCCGGCCCGGCCTGTTCCTGCCACTCGCACCAAGCCTACGGTGCGCGTCGCCAGCCCGGCCCGGCCTGTTCCTGCCACTCGCACCAAGCCTACGGTGCGCGTCGCCAGCCCGGCCCGGCCTGTTCCTGCTCCACGCACCAAGCCTACGGTGCGCGTCGCCAGCCCGGCCCGGCCTGTTCCTGCTCCACGCACCAAGCCTACGGTGCGCGTCGCCAGCCCCGGCCCGGCCTGTTCCTGCCACTCGCACCAAGCCTACGGTGCGCGTCGCCAGCCCGGCCCGGCCTGTTCCTGCCACTCGCACCAAGCCTACGGTGCGCGTCGCCAGCCCGGCCCGGCTTGTTCCTGCCACTCGCACCAAGACTACGGTGCGCGTCGCCAGCCCGGCCCGGCCTGTTCCTGCCACTCGCACCAAGCCTACGGTGCGCGTCGCCAGCCCGGCCCGGCCTGTTCCTGCCACTCGCACCAAGCCTACGGTGCGCGTCGCCAGCCCGGCCCGGCCTGTTCCTGCCACTCGCACCAAGCCTACGGTGCGCGTCGCCAGCCCGGCCCGGCCTGTTCCTGCCACTCGCACCAAGCCTACGGTGCGCGTCACCAGCCCGGCCCGGCCTGTTCCTGCCACTCACACCAAGCCAGGGGTGCGAGTCGTCTGCCCGGTAAGGCCCGTTCCTGCTCCACGCACCAAGCCAGGGGTGCGCATCGTCAGCCCGGTCCGGCCCGTTGCTGCTCCACGCACCAAGCCAGGGGTGCGCATCGTCAGCCCGGTCCGGTCCGTTCCTGCTCCACGCACCAAGCCAGGGGTGCGCGTCGTCAGTCCGGCACAACCCGTGCCTGGGTCACCGGTGCCTGGT
>NC_059227.1:42280376-42375376 GCF_020615455.1 Coregonus clupeaformis | reverse complement strand
TGCACTACATAGGGTGTTATTTGAGACCCTGTATTCACCTTCCCCCAGTACGTCAGTGTGTGTTACATCAGTGACACACTTTTCATTAGTTCCACACCATTAGAGAACAGCACAGGTGTCTCTCTCTCTCTGTCATATTAGGTTGACACAGATCTAACAGCAGATCTCATCTAATACTCATAGGGTCTAACGTGACACCAACATATACAATGGTATCAACATTGCACAGGGTCGCACAGGGCTACAGTAAGAGAACAATTAGTCTGATGTTGTGGATTAGCTAGGCAGTATGGAGGAGAAGATGAGAAGGCTAGAGGAGGAGATGGAAGGTAGATAGGGAGGTAGAGCACGCCTGAACACAACACAACAGAGCCTGACTTGGGTATTGCTGATAAAGATCCACTTAAAGTGTGTGGGCTTTAGTGGAATATGAGAAAGCAGGAGAATGTGGCTCTGGGCTTTCAATGCCTGAGAGAGATGGATGAGGAGAGGAATGAGAGAGAGAGAGAGGGAGGGAGAGAGAGAGAGAGAGAGAGAGAGAGAGAGAGAGTCCTTATAAGCCTGGATCATGGATCCATCTGCTGAACACGTGCCAGGGGGTCTCTGTCGGCACCTCCTGAGGAGAGGAAGGGGGGAAGGAGAGAAGGAGGGAAGGGGAGATGGGGGAGGGAGGGAGGGAGGGAGGGGAAAATCTACCTATCTATCTATTTATCTATCTATCCCTCTCTCTGCGCTTTTACAGGCTCAGGACACAAGCAATAGAGTAAAGATAATGTCTGATATCTTTTCTCACTCTCTCTCTCTCTCTCTCTCTCTCTCTCTCTCTCTCTCTCTCTCTCTCTCTCTCTCTCTCTCTCTCTCTCTCTCTCTCTCTCTCTCTCTCTCTCTCTCTCTCTCAGCTACAATACAACCACTGCTGCCAAAAGCCAAGGCAATGGAAAATAACTCACCTCTGTGTAGGAGCCGTCCAGAGTTAAATGTGTTTATGTGTTTCTGTGGCCATTACTTGGCTGCAAAGACAGTGTGTGCATCCCAAATGGAACCCTGTTCCCTACAAAGTGCACTGCTTTTGACAAGGGCCCATAGGGTGCCATTAGGATGCCATTTGGCATGCAGAAGTGCATCAGAAGGCGTCCTGGAGCAGACTAGTGAAGAGTAGCGATTATGATTTTTCAGTGTCAGAGGAAAAAGCTGTTGATGGTATTTTCCTGAGCCATGGAACCTGGCTTAAATACTGCAGCACCAAATGTGTAGCTCCTTAAATCAGAATGAGTTGCCGCAGGACTGTGTGAAAGTAGCTAGAATTATCTTGCTTCTCCTAAAGTAAAGTTATTACTGCATTATCGAAGCAGGAATGAGAACATATACTTAAAATCCATGGGAGCATTTTAGATTAGTTTTAGGCTTTACGTTTATGATATATTTTGACACACTTTATATTAAAACGTAGCATTGCATCATCTGGATATGGATAATAATAATTGTCATATTTTATAAGAGCAGGACCACTGACTAAGCCCTAGACAGACATAGAGGGATGAGTCATTGGTTACTTCCAAAATGGAACCCTATTCCCTATATAGTGCACTACTTTTGACCAAAGATGTCGGTAATACGGTGCCATTTGGGATGCAACAGTTCAAAATGTCAGTTCAGATTTGAACGTGTTCTTTTACATGTGGTTCTCATTGGGTTTAGCTTGTCCAATGGAATGGGTTTGTCACCTCCCCAACCCTTAAGGTTTACATGGGAATGGAGATGATGGAGAAGTTCTCAGAACAGTGTGGCTCTAGTCTGTTTTAAGAGGTTGATCACTTTTAATAAGTAAAACAATGGAAAATAGATGACCGCACTGTCCATCTGTTTTATCGTACTGTTTTAATTTAGTCAATTCATTTAAGAGAGCGAGAGTGAGAGATGGAAGGTGAGGTAATGAGAGAGAGAGAGAGAGTGGTAGTCATGTAAAGAGAGAGAGAGAGAGAGAGAGAGAGAGAGAGAGAGAGAGAGAGAGAGAGAGAGAGAGAGAGAGAGAGAGAGAGAGAGAGAGAGAGAGAGGTGGAGGAGGAGAGAGGAAATTTCACTGGGTAAGGGACTCGTTAGGTTAGGATGGTGGTCCTATAAGACGCTTGTTTAAACCTAAACCTGGGTGGTCAGGGGTGGACGGGAGGGGGGGAAGCTGAGTTGACACTGGAGATGGTTCTCAGAGGGGCTAGCAGCCATTTCCTGACTACCCACTGTCACTCAGAAACACAATGGCTGAATCCTAAATCACTCTCTTCCCTTTCCCCTGATCCCTTGGTCCTCCATGCACAAGTGTCCCAAAGCTGAGGGAGTGAATATTATAGAGGGTGTAGGGGCTAATTATTACACCATCCAATAGCCACTTCGGCCAAGCCAGCAAGGCTGCAGGCTTTAGAGCATAGTGCTATCCCAACATGCACCACAATATGTTTGGAGTTTGCACAATTTAATACAAAATAATGGAGAGGCATGCCTAATTGTATGCTACCTGCATTTGTTTATGTCTGATTTGGAGACTTGACTCATGTCAAATATGACACACCTCCCAAATGAAATGTTTAACTGTTACTGAGGTTTATATCTTGTAAAACGACAGGGGGAATTTGTTAAGTTGATGGGTTTATTGATCCCCTCGCCACTCGCTGGAAGTCACCCTCGGAGTTGCATCAGTAACACGTGACAACGAAGGGCCCTCCGAGTGAGTTGGTGGAGGCTAGGGTGTGGTTTGGGATTCACCGAACTCCTCACAACACCTTCCCCCTGGCTGCAGCTTCCTGTGTGAGCTGGGTTACAGAAAGGTCAGAGTGCAGTTTGGCTTGTCTGTCTGACTGGGAATCAACAGGCTCCAGGAGGTAGAAATTGAAATTGCCGTTAACACCAGAACAGTTTAACCAACCTCTGATTCTAACCATAACAATTAGGTGGTTGAATAATATCTGACCTTGGATCAGTGGTTGGGGGGTCAGCGGGTAACTTCTTCCTACTCCTGGGAGTAGAGACTGAGAGGGTGGAACTGGAGACCATTGAGGGTGAAGGGTGTAAATGAGGGCAACCCCAGTCAAGAGCCAGTCAGACAGGGTCACCAAGCAATCTCCCAAGCCAGGCTTATCTCTGCAATGTGAGAGCTACTGAGTGTTTGGAGTATTTAGCTCAGGGTATTCTCGTTAGCCATAACCAAATCTGCAGGGATTCACAGAGTGGAGGAGCATGGAGCCTTACCAGGGTGAAAGGGGATGAAAGGGGGCAACCCCATCAATACCCAGCCAGACAGGGTCACCAAGGCTCTTCCAGGCCAGGCTTATCTCTGTCATGTGAGAGCCGTTTGGAGTATTTAGCTCAGGGTATTCTCACGAGCCATTACCAAATCTCCAGCCAAATCTCAGCCCTCAATTCGTATCCCTTTTCCTGCAGTCAAATTACCAAATCGCCCTCTAGTGTCCTCATGGGTGGAATGTTCTTAATATTTTTAATAATTTCATAATTAATAAACATTATTTTTAAAACCTGCAGAAAATCCAGAGTTTCTATGTCAAACGGTTTTGTTATATTTCAGTCTTCTGTGATGTATATAAAGTGTAATATTGGGAAGCAAACTCAAAATTGAATACATTTCAACTCTATATCTGACATGGTACAGGAGTCTTCTTTTTTTAAGCCCATAACCATGTGTTTGAGATTTATACTTTTGTTTCAAAGTAGATTTGTTTGAGACTACCAAGAACAACGTGTGACCCTGATTTAGCCCACTGCCGTAAAAGGTTAATTGAATATATAGACCAGTCCTCCTGAGGAGACTTCCAGTGAGATCCCAAATAAAATATTTGTGTAGACTACTCCCCTATTTCTTCACATAAGATTGGAGACTAGAGGGAGGGAGGGAGGGAGGGGGCTGAAGGGGGAGATACATTTGGCTGCAGTTGTTTAAGAGATGGCAGGAAAATGTATTTCTGGTGACTGTCAAAACGATTTGTTCTCTCAGCCCTCCCAGAGCGAGAGAGAGAGAGAAGAGGAGAAGAGAGAGAGAGAGAGAGAGAGAGAGAGAGAGAGAGAGGGGGGGAGAGAGAGAGAGACAGAGAGACAGAGAGTTTCCCCCGACATCATCACTTTCTTTCTTTCTTTCTCTCTCTCACGCTCTCTCTCCCTCTCCTCTCTCCCTCGTTTTCTACCCTCTCCTCTCCCTTCCCTCCCTCCTTCCCTCCTCCCCCTGTCTTGCCCTTGGCTTACTTAGCCCTTGGGTGTCTGTGGCATTCCACAGCGTGACCCAGGAGCTACGTGCTGTCAGACACTTCCTCCCAGCAGCCAGCACAGTCAGCCCCCCACAGAGAGAGGTGAGCCTCCCCTTCCTTCCCTCACTCCTTCCAGCCAGTCACCCGCCCAGAGAGGTGAATTAACCCCCCCTTCCCCCTTTAGAATACTATTTCATTCTCTCTCTCTCTCCCCTCTCAATTTTTCAATTCAATTTCAATTTAAGGGCTTTATTGGCATGGGAAACGTATGTTAACATTGCCAAAGCAAGTGAAGTAGATAGTAAACAAAAGTGAAATAAACAATAAATATTAACAGTAAACATTACACTCAGAAGTTCCAAAAGAATAAAGACATTTCAAATGTCATATTATGTGTATATATACAGTGTTGTAACAATGTGCAAATAGTTACAAATGGAAAATAAATAAACATAAATATGGGTTGTATTTACAATGGTGTTTGTTCTTCACTGGTTGCCCTTTTCTTGTGGCAACAGGTCACAAATCCTGCTGCTGTGATGGCACACTGTGGTATTTCACCCAGTAGATAGGGGAGTTTATCAAAATTGGGTTTGTTTTCGAATTCTTTGTGGATCTCTATAATCTGAGGGAAATATGTGTCTCTAATATGGTCATACATTTGGCAGGAGGTTAGGAAGTGCAGCTCAGTTTCCACCTCATTTTGTGGGCAGTGTGCACATGGCCTGTCTTCTCTTGAGAGCCAGGTCTGCCTACGGCGGCCTTTCTCAATAGCAAGGCTATGCACACTGAGTCTGTACATAGTGAAAGCTTTCCTTAAATGTGGGTCAGTCACAGTGAGTGGTCAGGTATTCTGCCACTGTGTACTCTCTGTTTAGGGCCAAATAGCATTCTAGTTTGCTCTGTTTTTTTGATAATTCTTTCCAATGTGTCAAGTAATTCTCTTGTTGTTTTCTCATGATTTGGTTGGGTCTAATTGTGTTGTTGTTGTTGTCCTGGGGCTCTGTGGGGTCTGTTTGTGTTTGTGAACAGAGCCCCAGGACCAGCTTACTTAGGGGACTCTTCTCCAAGTTCAACTCTCTGTTGGTGATGGCTTTGTTATGGAAGGTTTGGGAATCGCTTCCTTTTAAGTGGTTATAGAATTTAACGGCTCTTTTCTGGATTTTGATAATTAGCTGGTATTGGCCTAATTCTACTCTGCATGCATTAGTTGGTGTTTTACGCTGTACACTGAGGATGTTTTTGCAAATTTCTACATGATGAGTCTCAATTTGGTGTTTGTCCCATTTTGTGAATTCTTGGTTGGTGAGCGGACCCCAGACCGCACAACCATAAAGGGCAATGGGTTCTGTAACTGATTCAAGTATTTTTAGCCAGATCCTAATTGGTATGTCAAATTTTATGTTCCTTTTGATGGCATAGAAGGCCCTTCTTGCCTTGTCTCTCAGATCGTTCACAGTTTTGTGGAATTTATCTGTGGCACCGATGTTTAGGCCGAGGTATGTATCGTTTTTTGTGTGCTCTAGGGCAACGGTGTCTAGATGGAATTTGTATTTGTGGTCCTGGCAACTGGACCTTTTTTGGAACACCATTTTTACATTTTTTACATTTTTTGTCATTTAGCAGACGCTCTTATCCAGAGCGACTTACAGTTAGTTAATACATTTTTTTTATTTTTATACTGGCCCCCCGTGGGAAACGAACCCACAACCCTGGGGTTGCAAACGCCATGCTCTATCAACTGAGCTACATCCCTGCCGGCCATTCCCTCCCCTACCCTGGACGACGCTGGGCCAATTGTGCGCTGCCCATGAGTCTCCCGGTCGCGGCCGGTTGCGACAGAGCCTGGATTCGAACCAGGATCTCTAGTGTCACAGTTAGAACTGCGATGCAGTGCCTTAGACCACTGCGCCACTCAGGAGGTCAAAAAAACACACTTTTTTTCACTGTGGGGTGAGACAGGGATGCAGTTTAAGCCCTACACTCTTCAACATATATATCATTATTTTATACTGAGATTTACTGTCAGGGCCCAGGTCTTACAGAATATGTGCAGAAGATCTAGGTGCTGCTGTAGGCCCTCCTTGGTTGGTGACAGAAGCACCAGATCATCAGCAAACAGTAGACATTTGACTTCAGATTCTAGTAGGGTGAGGCCGGGTGCTGCAGACTGTTCTAGTGCCCTTGCCAATTCGTTGATATATATGTTGAAGAGTGTAGGGCTTAAACTGCATCCCTGTCTCACCCCACAGTGAAAAAAGGTGTGTTTTTTTGCCAAATTTAACCGCACACTTGTTGTTTGTGTACATGGATTTTATAATGTTGTATGTTTTCCCCCCAACCCCACTTTCCATCAATTTGTATAGCAGACCCTCATGCCAAATTGAGTCAAAACCTTTTTTGAAATCAACAAAGCATGAGAAGACTTTGCCTTTGTTTTGGTTTGTTTGTTTGTCAATTAAGGTGTGCAGGGTGAATACACGGTCTGTCGTACGGTAATTTGGTAAAAAGCCAATTTGACATTTGCTCAGTACATTGTTTTCACTGAGGAAATGAACTAGTCTGCTGTTAATGATAATGCAGAGGATTTTCCCAAGGTTGCTGTTGATGCATATCCCACGGTAGTTATTGGGGTCAAATTTGTCTCCACTTTTGTGTATTGGGGTGATCAGTCCTTGGTTCCAAATATTGGGGAATATGCCAGAGCTAAGGATGATGTTAAAGAGTTTAAGTATAGCCAATTGGAATTTGTGGTCTGTATATTTTATCATTTCATTGAGGACACCATCAACACCACAGGCCTTTTTGGGTTGGAGGGTTTGTATTTTGTCCTGTAGTTCATTCAATGTAATTGGAGAATCCAGTGGGTTCTGGTAGTCTTTAATAGTTGATTCTAAAATTTGCATTTGATCATGTATTTTTTTTGCTGTTTTTTCTTTGTTATAGGGCCAAAAAGATTGGAGAAGTGGTTTACCCATACATCTCCGTTTTGGATAGATAGCTCTTCGTGTTGTTGTTTGCTTAGTGTTTTCCAATTTCCCCAGAAGTGGTTAGAGTCTATGGATTCTTCAATTACATTGAGCTGATTTCTGACATGCTGTTCCTTCTTTTTCCGTAGTGTATTTCTGTATTGTTTTAGTGATTCACCATAGTGAAGGCGTAGGCTCAGGTTTTCTGGGTCTTTATGTTTTTGGTTGGATAGGTTTCTCAATTTCTTTCTTAGGTTTTTGCATTCGTCATCAAACCATTTGTCACTGTTGTTACTTTTCTTTGGTTTCCTGTTAGAGATTTTTTTATTTGATAGGGAAGCTGAGAGTTCAAATATGCTGTTTAGGTTTTCTACTGCCAAGTTTACACCTTCACTATTACAGTGGAACGTTTTGTCCAGGAAGTTGTCTAAAAGGGATTGCATTTGTTGTTGCCTAATTGTTTTTTGGTACAGTGAGGGAAAAAAGTATTTGATCCCCTGCTGATTTTGTACATTTGCCCACTGACAAAGAAATGATCAGTCTATAATTTTAATGGTAGGTTTATTTGAACAGTGAGAGCCAGAATAACAACAACAAAACATCCAGAAAAACGCATGTCATAAATGTTATAAATGTATTTGCATTTTAATGAGTGAAATAAGTATCTGGCCCCCTCTCAATCAGAAAGATTTCTGGCTCCCAGGTGTCTTTTATACAGGTAACGAGCTGAGATTAGGAGCACACTCTTAAAGGGATAAAAGACACCTGTCCACAGAAGCAATCAATCAATCAGATTCCAAACTCTCCACCATGGCCAAGACCAAAGAGCTCTCCAAGGATGTCAGGGACAAGATTGTAGACCTACACAAGGCTGGAATGGGCTACAAGACCATCGCCAAGCAGCTTGGTGAGAAGGTGACAGTTGGTGCGATTATTCGCAAATGGAAGAAACACAAAAGAACTGTCAATCTCCCTCGGCCTGAGGCTCCATGCAAGATCTCACCTCGTGGAGTTGCAATGATCATGAGAACGGTGAGGAATCAGCCCAGAACTACACGGGAGGATCTTGTCAATGATCTCAAGGCAGCTGGGAACATAGTCACCAAGAAAACAATTGGTAACACACTACGCCGTGAAGGACTGAAATCCTGTAGCGCCCGCAAGGTCCCCCTGCTCAAGAAAGCACATATACAGAGCTGTCTGAAGTTTGCCAATGAATGATTCATAGGAGAACTGGGTGAAAGTGTTGTGGTCAGATGAGACCAAAATCGAGCTCTTTGGCATCAACTCAACTCACCATGTTTGGAGGAGGAGGAATGCTGCCTATGACCACAAGAACACCATCCCCACCGTCAAACATGGAGGTGGAAACATTATGCTTTGGGAGTGTTTTTCGGCTAAGGGGACAGGACAACTTCACTGCATCAAAAGGACGATGGACGGGGCCATGTACTGTCAAATCTTGGGTGAGAACCACCTTCCCTCAGCCAGGGCATTGAAAATGGGTCGTGGATGGGTATTCCAGCATGACAATAACCCAAAACACATGGCCAAGGCAACAAAGGAGTGGCTCAAGAAGAGGCACATTAAGGTCCTGGTGTGGCCTAGCCAGTCTCCAGACCTTAATCCCATAGAAAATATGTGGAGGGAGCTGAAGGTTCGAGTTGCCAAACGTCAGCCTCGAAACCTTAATGACTTGGAGAAGATCTGCAAAGAGGAGTGGAACAAAATCCCTCCTGAGATGTGTGCAAACCTGGTGGCCAACTACAAGAAACATCTGACCTCTGTGATTGCCAACAAGGGTTTTGCCACCAAGTACTAAGTCATGTTTTGCAGAGGGGTCAAATACTTATTTCCCTCATTAAAATGCAAATCAATTAATAACATTTTTGACATGCGTTTTTCTGGATTTTTTTGTTGTTATACTGTCTCTCACTGTTCAAATAAACCTACCATTAAAATTATAGACTGATCATGTCTTTGTCAGTGGGCAAACGTACAAAATCAGCAGGGGATCAAATACTTTTTTCCCTCACTGTAGGTTTCGACACTACTTTCCTTCCATCTATAGCATTTCTTAATATTATTCAGTTCCTTTGGCTTTGATGCCTCGTGATTGAGCATTGCTCTGTTCAAGTAGACTGTGATTTTGCTGTGGTCTGATAGGGGTGTCAGAGGGCTGACTGTGAACGCTCTGAGAGACTCTGGGTTGAGGTCAGTGATAAAGTAGTCTACAGTACTACTGCCAAGAGATGAGCTATAGGTGTACCTACCATAGGAGTCCCCTCGAAGCCTACCATTGACTATGTACATACCCAGTGTGCGACAGAGCTGCAGGAGTTGTGACCCATTTTTGTTGGTTGTGTTGTCGTAGTTGTGCCTAGGGGGGCATATGGGGGAGGGAATGCTGTCACCTCCAGGTAGGTGTTTGTCTCTCCCTCTCTCTCTGTCCCGCTAGCCAGTCCCCTACTAAGAGAAGTGAGCTTCTTCCCCTGAAAGAAGAAGACTACGGTCGGTCACTCCCATGGAAACCCTGGCTCAGGTTCTGTTCCGGCCCTGAGGACTGAGAATGGGACGAGGAGGACGGAGGAAGGGAGCGTTCTAACATCTGCAATTAAGGTTATACTCCAGTGTACCCATGAGTGCAAATCTAAAGGTTGTATCACTGTGATATAAAATCAGTGGTTTCGGACATGTGTCGTGCAAGTGGCCAATTCAATAAAATGACTAATTCAGAAATCTCATATTTGTCAAAGGTTTACAGAATATCAAACAAAATGTCTAAGGAGTGGGGAGACATGGACGAATTAACAAGAAGTGACATAGAAAAAAATCTTGTTATGTTACTGATACAGGTACAGCTGGCATGGTCCACAGTCTTTAGACAGTTAATTGGTCCTGTGATGAATTTGGAGAGAAGCCAGGCAACCAGGAAGCAGATCTGGGTTCAAATAGTATTTGTTTTCTCTCAAATACTTTTTGTTTTGTTTGAGCAGTCTAGAGTGTCTGACAGGTGCAGTTTGCACTTTTGGATCTGTTCCATTGGTTTATTTGAGCCAGGCAAGCTCAATTAAGCACAGCTAAAGTATTTAAGAAAACAAATATTACTTGAATACAGGTCCGCCAGGAAGGACAAACTAATACTGAGGCCCGTTCCCTGTGTTTGTGTCTCTAAATGCCTTTGTTTGTCCTTCAGATTTCCCCTCAGAGGGTCCCCTCCGTTTTCCCTCCCCCACTCCACTCCACTCAATCTAATGCATGGTGGAGTCCTCCAAGAAAACCATGAATGGATTACTAAAACACTCACACAAACAACGTTTAGATTTTACCTTTACTACCTCACTTCAAATACCTCAAATATCTCTGCCTAATCAACTTTACTGACTGTGGGCTTTAGGTATCCCAAGCATCCAACCAATCGTCATTACATTTGGTTTACGATTTTAGGGAAATACCAAAACGCCCACGCACAGCTCTTTAGGTTAGCATATGGCTTAAAGATTACAAACTATGATGATAAAGTTAAAGGAGAGGTTTAACATTAACCAATAGGCCTGAGGTCAATGCTACAGGAACAGGAAGTGGGTGTCACAGAGCGATAAGCTGTTAAGGAGTAAAGAGGATGTCTTCCTTAAACACTGATCCAAGATCAATTTTGTAATTTCGACCATATTGGTTGACAGAAGGTTTGGCGAAAGGGAAAGCTGATTCTAGGTCAGTCCTAAGAGGTATATTCTACCCAGAGTTTCCAGTTACACATTGCAGAGAGGCACAATGCCCCAAGGCTCGCTTTCTAGCGCTCCGTAGGCCTAAAGAAAGAAACAGTGAACTCATCGCCTGGAATGAAAGAGAGGTAAACATGCGTGAATGTGTGTGTGTGTGTGTGTGTGTGTGTGTGTGTGTGTGTGTGTACGTGCGCACATGCGCACATACATGCGTGAGTGGGTGCGTGTGTGTTATATCCAAATAAAACGCCCCATTCTGGCTCATTAGGCATGGAGTGCTGTTCCATTTCAACTGTACTCCACTGTGAAGGTGAAGAACCAACGGCACTTGAATCAGGCCTGTATCCTACACATTGGGTTTGGTAGTGTTTTAATAGTCAGACTCAGCACATTCCATTCCTATGTCTTGATAAGGGGCAGTTCATGACCTCCATATGATGGTTAAGATGATCTGGTCCAATAAGATACTACCTTTTAGTACTGCCTACAATACAGTACCGGTACATGTCCCATCTATTAACATGCACGGTTTGACAATAGGACACAAATGTGGCATTTTCAAGCATTTAAAAGCTGTCCAAAAGCCATTTCCTTAAACTGACACACGTTTTTCTTGTTAATGATCAGAATAGGCATCAGTACATTGAAACCCATTTCAATAAAACAACGTAACTGTATATAGAATGTGTTGTGTAGTTAATTGATATTCTCTGTGGGTTTTCTGACTGGTAAAGGGAGACCACCAGAAAGTCCTTTATGTAACAGAAGTGAAGGTGTATTGTCCAGGTCTCTGAGATGTAACAGAAGTGAATGTGTATTGTCCAGGTCTCTGAGATGTAACAGAAGTGAAGGTGTATTGTCCAGGTCTCTGAGATGTAACAGAAGTGAAGGTGTATTGTCCAGGTCTCTGAGATGTAACAGAAGTGAAGGTGTATTGTCCAGGTCTCTGAGTGACATGGCCTGCTATAGTCTTCTGTTAGGGGAGTGACAGCCAGTCCTAGCAGTCCAAGCCAGACCTCAGCCACAGGGCCAACAGCTATGGAATCAGAAGGATTATAATTCCAATTCTATAGTAACAGCATGAGACTTCCGTCCACTCAATTAGAACTCCCAAAAGCTCCTGGAGCTCAGCTAAAAAGGTGCTTGAGTTCTGCTAATAGGGCCAAAGAACTGGAAAGACCAGCAGCATGTGTAGAGCAGTGGTTCAAGTGGCGTACAAAGTGCTCAGGTATGTCTGCAATGTAATGGGTCAGGTCCTGTTGAAGGTAGAGGGTAAGGAAGTGTGTGTGTGTTCCAGTGTGTGTGTGTGTGTGTGTGTGTGTGTGTGTGTGTGTGTGTGTGTGTGTGTGTGTGTGTGTGTGTGTGTGTGTGTGTGTGTGTGTGTGTGTGTGTGTGTGTGTGTGTGTGTGTGTGTGTGTTCCGGATGCAGTGTCTAAGTCTAATTACGCCATGTTTGCTTGAGAGCTGACTCAGTGGGGGGGCCTTGAGAATCCAATCTCCCTAAAAGGATTAACATTTAACCAGAGCACTCGCTCCTGTCAGAAAACCTGTGGTGTGTGTGTTTGTGTGTGTGTGTTTGTGTGTGCGTGAGTGTGTGCCTGCGTGTGAGGGTGTGTGTGTGTGTGTGTGTGTGTGTGTGGTAGTAGGGGGTAAGTATCCATTGTCTGGAATTCCAGAAATGAGGAAACATTGTATTATAGTCCAACCATTATGTTCCTCTTTCCTCTCATAAATACTGTACCTGAAGTAGCTGACCCTGAACCAGTCATCACAAATGAATGTATGACAGTCAAGTCCACGCATCATGCCTGTGACATGAGAACACTTCTAACAGCTTCTCAAACATCAAATGGCCATAAAATGTCCACAGGTGTCAGTATCGATGCTCAGGTCAGTTTATTCCAACTGGGTGTGTTGCGATACAGTATAGGGAAGCTATAACACCAGGGGCAGACTGGCCATAGGGGATTTTGAGCAAATGCCAGATGGGCTGGTCCATTTCAATTTGAGGTTTTCGCACAAAATGATAAATATCTGTCTAATTATGGGGGCCTCGAGGAAAAAATGGGCCGATGTGTTAGAAAGATGCCAGGGGTGATTTCTGATCCCAGTCCATCCCTCTATAACACGAGATATACAGTACCTGCCCTGCATAGGTAAGCATTGTTATCTGAACACAAAGGACAACACCACTTTAACAGAGCAATGGATCAACTTCCTCCAGCCAACACAGAGAGACACTGTCTTATGAAATACCTGTGGTTGGCTGGTCCTGAGGATGGTTCAGCATTTGACATCTGATTGTATGGAAACTAAAGCCGGTGGAATTGGAGAGCCTCGGATGCTTGTGTGAAATTCTGATGTCTTTGTGCTTGATAACAAGTGTCACTACATCCACTCTCTCTCTCTCTCTCTCTCTCTATATATATATATATATATATATATATATATATATATATATATATATATATATCAGTGGGGAAAAAAGTATTTAGTCAGCCACCAATTGTGCAAGTTCTCCCACTTAAAAAGATGAGAGAGGCCTGTAATTTTCATCTTAGATACACGTCAACTATGACAGACAAAATGAGGAAAAAACATCCAGAAAATCATATTGTAGGATTTTTAATGAATTTATTTGCAAATTATGGTGGAAAATAAGTATTTGGTCAATAACAAAAGTTTCTCAATACTTTGTTATATACCCTTTGTTGGCAATGACACAGGTCAAACGTTTTCTGTAAGTCTTCACAAGGTTTTCACACACTGTTGCTGGTATTTTGGCCCATTCCTCCATGCAGATCTCTTCTAGAGCAGTGATGTTTTGGGGCTGTCGCTGGGCAACACGGACTTTAAACTCCCTCCAAAGATTTTCTATGGGGTTGAGATCTGGAGACTGGCTAGGCCACTCCAGGACCTTGAAATGCTTCTTACGAAGCCACTCCTTCGTTGCCCGGGCGGTGTGTTTGGGATCATTGTCATGCTGAAAGACCCAGCCACGTTTCATCTTCAATGCCCTTGCTGATGGAAGGAGGTTTTCACTCAAAATCTCACGATACATGGCCCCATTCATTCTTTCCTTTACACGGATCAGTCGTCCTGGTCCCTTTGCAGAAAAAAACAGCCCCAAAGCATGATGTTTCTACCCCCATGCTTCACAGTAGGTATGGTGTTCTTTGGATGCAACTCAGCATTCTTTGTCCTCCAAACACGACGAGTTGAGTTTTGACCAAAAAGTTATATTTTGGTTTCATCTGACATTCTCCCAATCCTCTTCTGGATCATCCAAATGCACTCTAGCAAACTTCAGACGGGCCTGGACATGTACTGGCTTAAGCAGGGGGACACGTCTGGCACTGCAGGATTTGAGTCCCTGGCGGCGTAGTGTGTTACTGATGGTAGGCTTTGTTACTTTGGTCCCAGCTCTCTGCAGGTCATTCACTAGGTCCCCCCCGTGTGGTTCTGGGATTTTGCTCACCGTTCTTGTGATCATTTTGACCCCACGGGGTGAGATCTTGCGTGGAGCCCCAGATCGAGGGAGATTATCAGTGGTCTTGTATGTCTTCCATTTCCTAATAATTGCTCCCACAGTTGATTTCTTCAAACCAAGCTGCTTACCTATTGCAGATTCAGTTTTCCCAGCCTGGTGCAGGTCTACAATTTTGTTTCTGGTGTCCTTTGACAGCTCTTTGGTCTTGGCCTTAGTGGAGTTTAGAGTGTGACTGTTTGAGGTTGTGGACAGGTGTCTTTTATACTGATAACAAGTTCAAACATGTGCCATTAATACAGGTAACGAGTGGAGGACAGAGGAGCCTCTTAAAGAAGAAGTTACAGGTCTGTGAGAGCCAGAAATCTTGCTTGTTTGTAGGTAACCAAATACTTATTTTCCACCATAATTTGCAAATAAATTCATAAAAAATCCTACAATGTGATGTTCTGGATTTTTTTTCCTCAATTTGTCTGTCATAGTTGACGTGTACCTATGATGAAAATTACAGGCCTCTCTCATCTTTTTAAGTGGGAAAACTTGCACAATTGGTAGCTGACTAAATACTTTTTTCCCCCACTGTATATATATATATATATATATCCCTCTCTCTCTCTCTCTCTCTCTCTCTCTATATATATATATATATATATATATATATATATCCCTCTCTCTCTCTCTCTCTCTCTCTCTCTCTCTCCCTCTCTCTCTCTCTCTCTCTGTGTTTTTGATAAAAAATTCACAAGACCTCTTTGGAATGATGTTAGATAACAACCATGACTGGGCCTGCTATCCAATTCCCATCTAGTGTTAATGAAATCCCTATGATTCTCATGATGTGTTTCCACTGAAGACCACAAGGACCTTCGGAACACCGGAATCTCGGAATCTCGGGAACATGATTGACAGCTTTGGTTTCGGTGTGCCGGCCAAACCTGGAGCCACATACCATGACTTTCACATGGAGGAGAAAGAAAGAGAGGGAGGGAGAAGACGAAAGAGAAGATACATCTTTGTTTGGGGTCAGACAGCCAACGTCGGGTTGGGGTTAAAGTTCAGAGGTTAAGTATCACACAAACCCCAGTAATGCATTAGTCACATTTATGATCTGTGTTGATTTAATGAACTGAACAAATCCTGTTGCACACAGAGAGAAGTGGGTACAAAATCAGATGCCACGTTCCCCTCCCTCTCTCTTGCCTTTCACCTTTATCTCTCTCTCTCTCCCTCTCCCTCTACGTCAACCTCTGCTTCTCACTATCCTTGTACCTCTCTCTCCTTCTCTCTCCTTCTCTCTCTCTCTCTCTCTCTCTCTCTCTCTCTCTCTCTCTCTCTCTCTCTCTCTCTCTCTCTCTCTCTCTCTCTCTCTCTCTCTCTCTCTCTCTCTCTCTCTCTCTCTCTCTCTCTCTCTCTCTCTCTCTCTCTCTCTCTCTCTCTCCCTCTCCCTATATGTCAACCTCTGCTTCTCACTATCCTTGTACCTCTCTCTCCTTCTCTCTCTCTCTCTCTCTCTCTCTCTCTCTCTCTCTCTCTCTCTCTCCCTCTCCCACTCCCTGTTCCTCCACCTCTCTCTTTCACTACAGAGATTGACTGATCAGATATCCACAGAGTGACTTTTCCTCGTGGCTTCCTGCCTTTCATAACTTATGTTCCCCAAGCCACAATCACAAAACAAACAATTCCACATCAATCTAGCCGGCCAGGCGAATAGAAGGAGAGAATGAAGGGATACCTTTCAAAGCATACCCTCCCCGAAGTCGAGTCCACGATGAAGTGGGTGGGGGTAGAAGGATTACTTTATCCTATCCCAGGTATTCCTTAAAGAGGTGGGGTTTCAAATGTCTCCGGAAGGTGGTGAGTGACTCCGCTGTCCTGGCGTCGTGAGGGAGCTTGTTCCACCATTGGGGTGCCAGAGCAGCGAACAGTTTTGAGTGATGGAGTGAAAACCTCCTTCCATCAGCAAGGGCATTGAAGATGAAACGTGGCTGGGTCTTTCAGCATGACAATGATCCCAAACACACCGCCCGGGCAACGAAGGAGTGGCTTCGTAAGAAGCATTTCAAGGTCCTGGAGTGGCCTAGCCAGTCTCCAGATCTCAACCCCATAGAAAATCTTTGATGGGAGTTGAAAGTCCGTGTTGCCCAGCGACAGCCCCAAAACATCACTGCTCTAGGAGATCTGCATGGAGGAATGGGCCAAAATACCAGCAACAGTGTGTGAAAACCTTGTGAAGACTTACAGAAAACGTTTGACCTGTGTCATTGCCAACAAAGGGTCTATAACAAAGTATTGAGAAACTTTTGTTATTGACCAAATACGTATTTTCCACCATAATTTGCAAATAAATTCATTAAAATTCCTACAATGTGATTTTCTGGATTTTTTTTCTCATTTTGTCTGCCATAGTTGACGTGTACCTATGATGAAAATTACAGGCCTCTCTCATCTTTTTAAGCGGGAGAACTTGCACAATTGGTGGCTGACTAAATACTTTTTCCCCCCACTGTACGCTCTCCTCTATAGACGTACCTTTTATACGCTCTCCTCTATAGGCATACCTTTTATACGCTCTCCTCTATAGGCGTACCTTTTATACGCTCTCCTCTATAGACGTACCTTTTATACGCTCTCCTCTGTAGGCGTACCTTTTATACGCTCTCCTCTATAGGCGTACCTTTTATACGCTCTCCTCTATAGGCGTACCTTTTTATACGCTCTCCTCTATAAGCGTACCTTTTATACGCTCTCCTCTATAGACGTACCTTTTATACGCTCTCCTCTATAGGCGTACCTTTTATACGCTCTCCTCTATAGGCGTACCTTTTATACGCTCTCCTCTATAGACGTACCTTTTATATGCTCTCCTCTATAGGCTTACCTTTTATACGCTCTCCTCTATAGGCGTACCTTTTATACGCTCTCCTCTATAGACGTACCTTTTATACGCTCTCCTCTATAGGCGTACCTTTTATACGCTCTCCTCTATAGACGTACCTTTTATACGCTCTCCTCTATAGGAGTACATTTTATACGCTCTCCTCTATAGGCGTACCTTTTATACGCTCTCCTCTATAGGCGTACCTTTTATACGCTCTCCTCTATAGGCATACCTTTTATACGCTCTCCTCTATAGGCGTACCTTTTATACGCTCTCCTCTATAGGCGTACCTTTTATACGCTCTCCTCTATAGGCGTACCTTTTATACGCTCTCCTCTATAGGCGTACCTTTTATACGCTCTCCTCTATAGACGTACCTTTTATACGCTCTCCTCTATAGGCGTACCTTTTATATGCTCTCCTCTATAGGCGTACCTTTTATACACTCTCCTCTATAGGCGTACCTTTTATACGCTCTCCTCTATAGACGTACCTTTTATACGCTCTCCTCTATAGGCGTACCTTTTATACGCTCTCCTCTATAGGCGTACCTTTTATACGCTCTCCTCTATAGGCGTACCTTTTATAAGCTCTCCTCTATAGGCGTACCTTTTATACGCTCTCCTCTATAGGCGTACCTTTTATACGCTCTCCTCTATAGGCGTACCTTTTATACGCTCTCCTCTATAGGCGTACCTTTTATACGCTCTCCTCTATAGGCGTACCTTTTATACGCTCTCCTCTATAGGCGTACCTTTTATACGCTCTCCTCTATAGGCGTACCTTTTATACGCTCTCCTCTATAGGCGTACCTTTTATACGCTCTCCTCTATAGGCGTACCTTTTATACGCTCTCCTCTATAGGCGTACCTTTTATACGCTCTCCTCTATAGGCGTACCTTTTATACGCTCTCCTCTATAGACGTACCTTTTATACGCTCTCCTCTATAGGCGTACCTTTTATACGCTCTCCTCTATAGGCGTACCTTTTATACACTCTCCTCTATAGGCATACCTTTTATACGCTCTCCTCTATAGACGTACCTTTTATACGCTCTCCTCTATAGGCGTACCTTTTATACGCTCTCCTCTATAGGCGTACCTTTTATACACTCTCCTCTATAGGCATACCTTTTATACGCTCTCCTCTATAGACGTACCTTTTATACGCTCTCCTCTATAGGCGTACCTTTTATACGCTCTCCTCTATAGGCGTACCTTTTATACGCTCTCCTCTATAGGCGTACCTTTTATAAGCTCTCCTCTATAGGCATACCTTTTATACGCTCTCCTCTATAGGCGTACCTTTTATACGCTCTCCTCTATAGGCGTACCTTTTATACGCTCTCCTCTATATGCGTACCTTTTATACGCTCTCCTCTATAGGCGTACCTTTTATACGCTCTCCTCTATAGGCGTACCTTTTATACGCTCTCCTCTATAGGCGTACCTTTTATACGCTCTCCTCTATAGGCGTACCTTTTATACGCTCTCCTCTATAGACGTACCTTTTATACGCTCTCCTCTATAGACGTACCTTTTATACGCTCTCCTCTATAGGCGTACCTTTTATACGCTCTCCTCTATAGGCGTACATTTTATACGCTCTCCTCTATAGGCATACCTTTTATACGCTCTCCTCTATAGACGTACCTTTTATACGCTCTCCTCTATAGGCATACCTTTTATACGCTCTCCTCTATAGACGTACCTTTTATACGCTCTCCTCTATAGGCGTACCTTTTAGATGCTCTCAGTGCTCAGTAAATGGGATTAATGTTGCAGATGTCCACACCACAAAGATCCTTTAACACAGCACAGTGCAGGGGCCTATTCTGTTGTGTGTCCCAAATGGCACCCTGTTCACTACATAGTTTCCCTATGAGCCCTGGTTAAAAGTAGTGCACTACATAAGGAATAGGGTATCATTTGGGCTGCAGCCTCTGTGTGAGCGCAGAAAAGGGAACAGGCCCACAGAACAGGTGGAAATAAAGAGTGTAATCGGGACTCTAAAGCCGATCAAGTTCCCGTCGCCGGCTCTGGGGCTCTGCGTTTCCGAGGGCGAGGTGGGGATGGGGATTGTGGCGGGGGCCCGCAGCAGGTGAGTGAATAGAAAGATTAGCCTCTCAGATTAAAGAGGAGGGATGGAGGGGAAGAGAGCGGGGTTTCACTTCTCACTGCTTACACAATGACAAAGGAGCCTGCTGTGGATACATTTATATGGGAGCAAGCCCTGGCTGAGAGATAGACAGCAGGGCAGGCCAGGCAACCCCTGTGAATTAGGTCAGGGGCCCCTCAGCTGTGTGTGTGTGTGTGTGTGTTGTGTGTGTGTGTGTGTCTGTGTGTGTGTGGAGGGGGTTGTCAATGCACACACACACACAGTGTATCAGTTAGACACAGACAGGGTTGTCATGTGTGGCCTTGTAGACAGATCCTTCAACACATCATCACCACCAAGAGGGGTTGGAATTCCACAAGCCACTCTGAGGTTTACATGGAAGATATGTCTACATATCTTGTCTCTGAGTAAAGTCCTTTATCTTGATAGCTGAAAAACGTGTTTATCTTTAGCTACAATGATTTGATTGTGTACATTGTCAAATAGGAGTCTATTAAGTGCCTACCTCAAATCATGAAGATAGAAGTCTCTCCATATGTAGTGAAGATAAACACTGTCAAAACGACACAATAAACACGTAGAGGATTGAAAACCAGAGCATTAATTTATACTATAGACGCTTCCCGGTATGTTACTAAAATGGATAATGTAACAACAACTAAAGAGCCAAACGTTCAAATGCGTAATTACGCATTTAAAAGGTATTCAACGTGCTTGTGTGTGCAGTTTACAGGGTATTTCTGTAAAGTGAGAGAAAGAGACTAGCCGTGTTTTCCAGACTGCCAAGAATGTCAGTCTGTTGAGGGATTGGTGGGGCTGCTTGTTTAAGCCAATAGGCAGAGAGTATAGCGTTAATGTCATCTCGCCGCCCGTGAGTCTCTCTGCGCTTTAACTTGTGGTGTTGTATGGACACCAGAACGAGAGCTGAGCTGTGTACTCAACGCAGCTGCTGGTCTATGTGGTGAAACTCTAACGTCGTTTCCCTCTATATGATGTTCTGAAAAGGCTTTCTATTCTATTCATTCGAACTTCGAATAATTGGTTCGACTAGAACATAATAGGTGAACACTGCTATTTAAAGTGGCGCCGATGACACCAATCGTGAATATTATTCTACTCAATTAACGGAATATCCTTACCCCTTACCAGGACTCCAAGCAATCGGTCTTTCTGGTGAGTAGCTGTCAGTTTGGGATCTGTCTGTCTGTCTGTCTGTCTGTCTGTCTGTGAGGGGAAACAGCTTGCCATTTAAATCTTTACCATACTTTGCAATACTTGGAAATGGTGCTGCTATTGCATGAAATTGCTATTTCAACTCCAGGTATAAGTTGCAAGACGTTTGAAACTCTGCCAATATTTAATGGTTATAATTGTGAGTTGAGAATGTAGGCTAGCCCACGAGTCAGTATCATTTTACTGATTTATGTTATTTTACCTTCACATTTCATGAAATATGCGTTTGAATATACAGCTGTCTTCCAGATCTGTTTAGTATAGAAATGTAGAAGTCAGATCTGGCGTACGGGTAATTTTCCTCCTGACGCGAAAATAGTTTTGTCTCTGTCACTTTTTTTCTATGAAATGTGTTCTGACATTAATCTCCACAAGTCTTTGTTATACACTTCTGCATATTGCTTATTCCGGTTAATTGCAACATTACAGAAACTTAAACTGTGAAACTTTAAGCCAGAAAATAGACATTATCTCGTAAAACGTGCGCGTAAAGACGCACCCCTTGTGGGTGTTATTCGGTGTGCGGCGCGACTCCTAGGGTTCCAGATGTGTGGATTCAGCTGTTGCGTGTCACTCAGGTGGCGACACCATCTCTCTCTCTCTCTCTCTCTCTCTCTCTCTCTCTCTCTCTCTCTCTCTCTCTCTCTCTCTCTCTCTCTCTCTCTCTCTCTCTCTCTCCTTACACGCGGGTGCATTAGTGAACATAACAATAATAATCTCATGCTATTTGACGCGTGAAGCCGTCCTGCTGTTAACCATCTTGACTTTCCGCAATAAATCTCTCAGCGAAACCTCTCAAAATACACTTCACCTACTTCCAATTGTAGTTTTTTATCATTTCCTCACACGGACCGACGTGGTCCAGACCAGAGAGGATCTATTAAAACAGCGAAGTGTCGTTTGACTGACACTTCTCACCTGGCACTTGTCCTGTGGAGATTTTCGTGTTTACACCAAATGCTTCAACTGACTGACAGACTAATAGCCGAATTCGACAAAATAGTTTAGGAAACAATATAAAACTGAAGTGATGTTTCACCTAGAGCAGTAGAGTGGAGGACCATTTGTAGCTACTGTAATGAAGGTAGTGGGGTCCTCTAGTGGCGGTTTAGACATCAAGCTGTGGTGTACTACAGTCAAATAACTTTGCATGCAATTTAGATGTATATTATAGGTCGCTACAATATGTTCATGTCACAGTTTTATACATTTATTGCATTTTCCCAAATAACAGTTTTAGATTAGTTGTTCTCCCCCTCATAACAGTTCCACACATTAAGTGTAACAACATGTCAGCTGTAAACCTATATCACACTGTCCCAGGTATACAGCTCAGCCCCTCCCCTCTCCTCTCAGCCCCTCCCCTCTCTTCTCAGCCCCTCCCCTTACCGCTCAGCCCCTCCCCTCACCTCTCAGCCCCTCCCCTCTCCTCTCAGCCCCTCCCCTCTCCTCTCCCAGGGGGTTGTGAATGACAAACTGGTAAAGCAGACCCAGGGGGGTATCATGTGACCAGCGGAGTGTCTTCACCATGGAGCCAAATGGCAGCCAGCCAACCAGAGAGGAGGGCCCGCGTCCCAAATGGCATCCTATTCCTTATATAGTGAGTGCACTACTTTTAACCAGAGTTCTGGTCACAAGTGGTGCACTATATATATATATTAGGGTGCCGTTTGGGATGAAGCCAGGAGCTGAAGGAGCAGTGGGGCTGAGGGGGTAGCTATGGACCTGAGTGTGATGCCAAGCCTCTCTCTCTTTCTCTGGTAATACATCAGCCATTAAGACCACATGGAAGGCTCTCGTGTAGCTCAGGTGATTGGAATGTTCCAGCTAGACTACATGCATGTGTGGAGCGCTTTCGCTCTCTCTCTTTCTCTCCTTCTTTCTCTCTGGCAACGATGATGAGCATATGCAATACTTGTACTCTTGTCAACTAAACATTATTTATCACTATGGCAGTGTAGCGCCATTCCCATTTGATACATTGTGTAAATATGGTGTAATTACCATCTCACATGCACATTTAGCTGAACTGACATTTTGTTAGTAAGTGCAATTTGAACATGATTTCTATACTGCCTCTTCGTTGAGTAATGAGTTGTCACAAACAGAGTCTGCTCTGAGAACTCCAACGTCTTCCTGGAAACATGTTTTGTGCGTCAGCGGCTTATGAAGCAACACCAGTCCGGTGTAATGTTTAGATTGTGTTGTGAGATGAAAGCCTACGAGGCTTCAGTTCAACATACTGTAATTTCTCTGTATTTAACCTCCACAACGTGCTGTTGAACGAACCCCAGAGAGGAAATCCAACCTGGAGTTTGTTTTGATGCTCTTGGCCTTCCTCCTGGAAAAACCTTTTACTCAGTGACTCCCTGGTCTGGACTGGTCTGGTCCTGAGCCGTGCTTTGCATTTAGAACCAGACCTCTGCTTGGATCCCCTGTTAAAACCTATCATCTGCTTTTACAGTGACACCTACTTGAGGGCTTGGTAGTGGTACAGAATTAGTTTCAGAGTCCTTTGTTAATTGTTACAGTGTCTACTGTATATCTCACCTTTAAAAAACATATAGGCCTAGGTATTCCTTTTAAAAAACATATAGGCCTAGGTATTCCTTTTAAAAAACATATAGGCCTAGGTATTCCTTTTAAAAAACATATAGGCCTAGGTATTCCTTTTAAAAAACATATAGGCCTAGGTATTCCTTTATAAAACATATAGGCCTAGGTATTCCTTTTATAAAACATATAGGCCTAGATATTCCTTTTAAAAAACATATAGGCCTAGGTATTCCTTTATAAAACATATAGGCCTAGGTATTCCTTCCATCTTCTAATAAGACTTTCTGTTCTGGGGAGTTGTGCTGTATATCTCCATGGGCTGTGTCTGTGTGTGTGTGTGTTGTCTGTGTGTGTGTGTTGTGTGTGTGTGTGTGTTGTGTGTGTGTGTGTGTGTGTGTTGTCTGTGTGTGTGTGTTGTGTGTGTGTGTGTGTGTGTGTTGTCTGTGTGTGTGTGTTGTGTGTGTGTGTGTGTGTGTGTGTTCACCTCTGTTGGTTTGCAGTAATATTTCAGACCAGGTAAGGTACACAGAGCCATGTTTGTTCCTGGAGGAATGAATCTGTACGCAGAGCCATGTAAATCACTCCTAACCTCAAAACACTCCTGGCAAGTTTCTATCCCCTCAAGTTGTGTGCTCAGGCTGAGGCTGGGCAAAATATGGAATGGATGGGGGTAGGCAGGCAGACAAGCTCTGGGTTGTGGAGTTTTTGGAACAACGTTGTCACTTAGTATTTGAGGAGAGGCGCAGTGAGAAACGTGCACGGCTAGCGACAGAGCTGAGACAAACATTAAATTGGGGTAGCACTAACAGCAGACCAGCTCTGGGTTGTGGAAATGTTGGAATAACGTTGTCAGTTGGGGTTTGAGAGAGAGGCAGTGAGACGCGGGCACGCCTAGTGAAGGAGTGCGTATGTGTGTGTGTGTGTGTGTGTGTGTGTGTGTGTGTGTGTGTGTGTGTGTGTGGTGCATGCGTTCAGTACAGTACAGTCTAGTGTAGGGTTTCCCAAACTCTGTCCTGGGCCCTAGCACTACACAGCTGATTCTAATAACCAACTCATCATCAATCTTTGATTATTTGAATCAGCTGTGTAGTGCTAGGGGGGAAAAACCAAAATGTACACTCGTGGGGGGGGGACCGAGTTTGAGAAACCCTGGCCATAAACCATGGGTGATGAAGAGGAACTCATCTATGAGCTGTGGCTTGTTCTAATCATCATGAACCAGGGCTCTGCTTGTCCACGGTCACTAACCCAACCCAAGACGGCCACATTGGCTCCCCAAGCCTCATATTATGGTCTGGCTGTGTTACAGAGGGGAAGAGGACTGGAGCACTTGTTAAATCCTTTAGATACATATATCATTGAAACATTTTATATGATATATATGATCAAATTGCAAATAATTATCTGTGTCTAAACTTGCAGCAGTTGGTTGGTTTGCTGCCTGTCTGTGAGATGCCAACAGTTTGCTGCCTGTCTGTGAGATGCCAGCAGTTTGCTGTCTGTAAGATGCCAGCAGTTTGCTGCCTGTCTGTAAGATGCCAGCATTTTGCTGCCTGTCTGTCAGATGGCAGCAGTTTGCTGCCTGTCTGTGAGATTCCAGCAGTTTGCTGCCTGTCTGCAAGATGCCAGCAGTTTGCTGCCTGTCTGTGAGATGCAAGCAATTTGCTGCCTGTCTGTGAGATGCCAGCAGTTTGCTGCCTGTCTGTGAGATGCCATCAGTTTGCTGCCTGTCTGTGAGATGCCAGCAGTTTGCTGCCTGTCTGTGAGATGCCATCAGTTTGCTGCCTGTCTGTGAGATGCCAGCAGTTTGCTGCCTGTCTGTGAGATGCCAGCAGCACGTGTTCTAAACTGATATGTGATGTGTTTTGGGGAGTTTTTAATTCATGCCTCGGAGTGCAAGTCAATTTGGCACCATGTTAATTACCTATACACAACATTTATATTTGAAGATGATTAAAGGACGTCTGAGATTTTACACACACACACACACACACACACACACACACACACACACACACACACACACACACACACCACACACCACACACATGTGCACGCACACACATGTGCACGCACACACACACACACACACACACACACACACCACACACCACACACATGTGCACGCACACACACACACACACACACACACACACACACACACACACACACACACACACACACACACACACACTAGTTATTAAGACATTAAAGATGATTGTTATTAGAGCAAGGTGATTTAGACGATGCTGGAGGTAAAGAGACCTGCTAGACATGCAGTCATAAATGTCAAGACAGGGGAATGTTTATGACAACCACATCATTACTTTGAGTAAAACGATCTCCCTGGGTAAGGAACAGCGCTATAAAGTATATGACTTTTGGATGTTTATTTTATTTTATTGTGAAGGTATTGATATAAAGATATATTCTCCTAATGTGAATGCTCACTGATAACACTCTGGAATGGGATACTGTGAGTTGAGGAGGAGGAAGGAGAGTCTGTGTAGAAGTGGCTTCATTGGTTTAAAAAGGACTTTGCTTCTGCCTTTTCTAATGTGTCTCAGGTGGCCGTCATTATGACAAGCTAAGAAAAGCTCAGGGGCTGAACGTCCTCACTCAGGTCTAATCAGAAACCCCTGCTTTCTCTCTCTTTCTCTCTCTTCCTTTCTCTCTCTTTCTCTCTCTCTCTCTCTCTCTCTCTCTCTCTCTCTCTCTCTCTCTCTCTCTCTCTCTCTCTCTCTCTCTCTCTCTCTCTCTCGCCCTCTCTCTTTTTCTGTCTTCTTCTGAAGTCCTCAGCTGACTTCTGCCCAAGGAGCACTTATTCATCCCCCCCATCCCTCCCTCTCATAAACACCATTACCCTGATGAGCGGCCTGTAGGGGAGAAGTGTGATGCTGTATCATCAGTGGATCTCCAGTTTGTCTCAAAATGTTTACCAGGGGACCGGCAGCTCTCTCTGATTGTCCAGAAGGGAAATGCTCTGATTGGTCCGATTTCATCAGATGATGATGCCACCCTGTCTGTCTCAGGAAGCACCTTATTATACTAATTAAGTCAAAGAGCGTTTGTACTAACACAGTACTAAAGCAGTATCTGCACAGCATTTCAGATAACAACATATCAGATCACAGCATTTCAGATCACAGTATTTCAGATCACAGTATTTCAGATCATAATGTTTCAGATCACAGTATTTCAGGTCACAGTATTTCAGGTCACAGTATTTCAGATCACAGCAATTCAGATCACAGTATTTCAGATCACAGCATTTCAGATCACAGCATTGCAGATGATAGTATTTCAGAGAACAGAACTGTGTTTTCAAAGTATTTTGAAAAATTGAGGGGCCCAACCATTTTGGTGAGAGATTTGTACTTTTACTGTGATGCAGAACTACAGTACTCAGTTTGTGTTTGTAAGAAAGGAATCTATCTTTGTTTATTGGGGTCTGTAATCAAGTACCAGCATATCCTCCTTGACTACAACCAGAGAGAGGGGTGTAATGGTACACTGGTATGCCCATGGAGCTGCCATAATGGTTAGGTTAGTTGAAGAAAGCCTGGGACTTTCCACCTACTCTTTCAAAACAATACTAACAGTGATTTGACTGTCTGTCTATTCAGGGTTTGAGGTTGTTCGTTTTTTGTTTGAAATTGAGCTTAAAATGCCACTTGCATTAATGAGGTAGTAAATACATGTATTGTGTGTTAATACTAATAAACCCACTGAAACCAGACTGGAAACTAGGATCTAAATTGCATCAGGGCAAACTTCATTATCCAAAGCCAGTCAACTACGAAATCCAACATGTGAGGGCTTAGGGTTAGGGTGTGTGTGTGTGTGTGTGTGTGTGTGTGTGTGTGTGTGTGTGTGTGTGTGTGTGTGTGTGTGTGTGTGTGTGCGTGCACATGCACGTGCATTTCCTCCTGAAAAAGCCCTCCGGAGAATCCCCCTGGGGGTCTGAAAGCTTCCCTTTCAATAATACACCCCGTTACGCCTCCGAGTCCACCTGCCGCAGACACGCATCATTACATGGTACATTGACATGTTTTGTTCCTTAGATGAAACCCCATGGTTTGATTCGGAGGGGAAACCCCTGTCTACACTCTCTCCTCATGAAGTCTCCTTCATATCCTCCTCTTTCCATCTGTTGACGATTATCATGATCCTGTGTTGCTGTATGTTGAAGAGTGTCCAGACATTCCATGTTTATGAGTGGGGGAGATTGAACAACTCAGAATGTTGCAGTGAGTGAGAACTTGCAGGTGGGTCTGACCATCTGAGTTAAGGCCAACTGAGGATAGTATGGCTCAGTGACAGAGAGAGAGAGAGAGTGTGTGTGTATGTGTGTGAGAGAGAGAGAGAGAGAGTGAGTGAGAGAGTGACTGAGTGGCGCAGTGGTCTAAGGCACTGCATCGCAGTGCTAACTGTGCCACTAGAGATCCTGGTTTGAATCCAGGCTCTGTCGCAGCCGGCCGCGACCGGAAGACTCATGGGCGGCGCACAATTGGCCCAGCGTCGTCCAGGGTAGGGGAGGGAATGGCCGGCAGGGATGTAGCTCTGTTGATAGGGTGGGTTCGCTTCCCACGGGGGGCCAGTATAAAAAAAATATATGTAATCACTAACTGTAAGTCGCTCTGGATAAGAGCGTCTGCTAAATGACTAAAATGTAAATGTAAATGTATAGAGAGTTCTCTTCTCCAGGTCTAAAATAACTGTGGTGGAGCCCCCTCACCAAAGGCTCTCTGTTGAATCACAGCCTGACAACTAGTGACTTGATGTGGAATGCTGCTGTGACAGAGACTTGCCAAATTCGTCTCTCTCTCTCTCTTTACAGCATAAATTAACTTATATATACAGTATAACACAGAGTAAAGCATTGTCCTGGATATTATACCATAACATTGTTATGCACTGATTGTACAAAACATTAAGAACACCTTCCTAATATTGAGTTGCACCTCCTTTTGCCCTCTGAACAGCCTCAATTTGTCAGGGCATGGACTCTACAAGGTGTCGAAAGCATTCCACAGGGATGCTGGCCCATGTTGACTCCAAAGCTTCCTACAGTTGTGTCAAGTTGGCTGGATGTGCTTTGGGTGGTGGACCATTCTTGATACACACAGGAAACTGTGTGTATCAAGTGTTGCAGTTCTTGACACCTACCACCATTCCCCGTTCAAAGGCACTTAAATCGTTTGTCTTGCCCATTCACTCTCTGAATGGCACACACACAATCTATGTCTCAATTGTCTCAAGGCTTAAAAATCCTTCTTTAACCTGTCTCCTCCCCTTCATCTACACTGATTGAAGTGGATTTAACAAGTGACATCAATAAGGGATCATATCTTTCACCTGGATTCACCTGGTTAGTATATGTCATGGAAAGAGCCGGTTGCCCTAGTTGTGTTCATAATGTTTTGTCTACTCAGTGTAGATTGTACTGTATGGCGTTTCACACCATAATACCTAACTCCTCCACCACCACCCTAACTGTATTCAGATACAGTGGCTGACTGCACAACTAGGGCAACCTGGAAACAACTAGGGCAACCTGGAAACAACTAGGGCAACCTGGAAACATCTAGGGCAACCTAGAAACATCTAGGGCAACCTAGAAACATCTAGGGTAACCTGGAAACAACATAGGCAACATGGAAACATCTAGGGCAACCTGGAAACATCTAGGGCAACCTGGAAACATCTAGGGCAACCTAGAAACAACTAGGGCAACCTGGAAACATCTAGGGCAACATGGAAACATCTAGGGCAACCTGGAAACATCTAGGGCTAGGGCAACATGGAAACATCTAGGGCAACCTGGAAACATCTAGGGCAACATGGAAACATCTAGGGCAACCTGGAAACATCTAGGGCAACCTGGAAACATCTAGGGCAACATGGAAACAACTAGGGCAACCTGGAAACATCTAGGGCAACATGGAAACATCTAGGGCAACCTGGAAACAACTAGGGTAACCTGGAAACATCTAGGGAAACATGGAAACATCAGGAGTAACCTGGAAACATCTAGGGCAATATGTAAACAACTAGGGCAACATGGAAACATCTAGGGCAACATGGAAACATATAGGGCAACATGGAAACAACTAGGGCAACCTGGAAACATCTAGGGCTAGGGCAACATGGAAACATCTAGGGCAACCTGGAAACATCTAGAGCAACCTGGAAACATCTAGGGCAACCTGGAAACATCTAGGGCTAGGGCAACATGGAAACATCTAGGGCAACCTGGAAACAACTAGGGCAACCTGGAAACAACTAGGGCAACCTGGAAACATCTAGGGCAACATGGAAACATCTAGGGCAACCTGGAAACAACTAGGACAACCTGGAAACAACTAGGGCAACCTGGAAACATCTAGGGCAACATGGAAAGATCTAGGGCAACCTGGAAACATCTAGGGCAACCTGGAAACATATAGGGCAACATGGAAACAACTGGGGAAACCTGGAAACATCTAGGGCAACATGGAAACATCTAGGGCAACCTGGAAACAACTAGGGCAACCTGGAAACATCTAGGGCAACATGGAAACATCTAGGGTAACCTGGAAACATCTAGGGCAACCTGGAAACAACTAGGGCAACATGGAAACATCTAGGGCAATATGGAAACATCTAGGGCAACCTGGAAACAACTAGGGCAACCTGAAAACATCTAGGGCAACATGGAAACATTTAGGGTAACCTGGAAACATCTAGGGCAACATGGAAACATCTAGGGCAACATGGAAAAATATAGGGCAACATGGAAACAACTAGGGCAACCTGGAAACATCTAGGGCTAGGGCAACATGGAAACATCTAGGGCAACCTGGAAACATCTAGGGCAACATGGAAACTCAGCAAACTACGTGAAGAAGCCAGCCAGCCAGCAACTTTTACATGTAGGTTGGTCATCGGGTTCCCACCCTTCTGTCATGTTAGGACTTGTGAATTATGGGAAAGTGACCGCATTGTGTAACAGGACTGTGTGTATTTGTTCCCCCCGGAGGCATATCATTATGACTCTGTATACACAGAGCCTGGTCCCTGGCCTGGCCTACATTCTAACAGGGTACATGAGAGCCAGCTATGAAGGGAGTAATTATGGAGTAGAATTAGGGTGATGCAACACATACACGTACACACACACACACACACACACACACACACACACATACAGTACACAGGCAGGCAGACACACATACCCACACTCACACAAACACACACACACAACCACACACACAAGCATGTGCGCAGGCATGCACGCACACACACACCCACCCACACCAATCTGAGTATGATATGCCATCAGATGTTTTGGCTTGTAGAGGGGTTCCCACGTATTCCAGTTTCGATTTCGATTCTAATGTCATTTGTTTTCTAAATGAACTGTGAATGACATGTTATTTTAACATGCCGTTCAATTTCTGTTTTCTCAGCTGAAATAGGAGAAGGAAATCATTTCTTAACAGTAAGAGAGATACATGGACCACAGAAACAGAATGACAAGTGTTGAACATCTTTCTCAGTTCATTTATGAATAAAGTCTAGAACCAGAAATAACAATAATAAAATAGCAGCCCAAACGCCTCACTAGATTTTCTCCATTATGAAAACAGACCTGAGTTATCTGTTATCTGTTATTCTTGTTTAACTGTCTTCTCTCCCTTGACGCTGACTGTGCAGGGGTGTTTGCGTGTGCCTGTGTGCATCCTTGCATGTGCGTGTTCGTGTCTGTGCGTGTGTACGTGCTTGTGTGTGTATGTTCCTACTAATCCCAGTCACCAGCCTTATTATGAGAAGCAGATGTTTTGTTGCTCATTTGGAAGGAGAGTTAAATGATTATAATTAGGGAGATGTTGAAGCATGGTTCCTTTCCTTTCCTCCTCTGAGTATTGTTCCCTATGGAGGTTTACTGTACTCTACTAAACTCTGGGTTAGATCCTGTTTGACCAGGTGTTCCCTATGGAGGTTTACTGTACTCTACTAAACTCTGGGTTAGATCCTGTTTGACCAGGTGTTCCCTATGGAGGTTTACTGTACTCTACTAAACTCTGGGTTAGATCCTGTTTGACCAGGTGTTCCCTATGGAGGTTTACTGTACTCTACTAAACTCTGGGTTAGATCCTGTTTGACCAGGTGTTCCCTATGGAGGTTTACTGTACTCTACTAAACTCTGGGTTAGATCCTGTTTGACCAGGTGTTCCCTATGGAGGTTTACTGTACTCTACTAAACTCTGGGTTAGATCCTGTTTGACCAGGTGTTCCCTATGGAGGTTTACTGTACTCTACTAAACTCTGGGTTAGATCCTGTTTGACCAGGTGTTCCCTATGGAGGTTTACTGTACTCTACTAAACTCTGGGTTAGATCCTGTTTGACCAGGTGTTCCCTATGGAGGTTTACTGTACTCTACTAAACTCTGGGTTAGATCCTGTTTGACCAGGTGTTCCCTATGGAGGTTTACTGTACTCTACTAAACTCTGGGTTGGGTCGTGCTTAGCCGGGTGGTCTGCTGTGAACTCCATATGAACAAAGCTCATCTTGAATGAATGTCTGAAATAATGCCTAACAGGATGCAGGGTGGGGGGGCATTTCCATTTCCTCCCTGCTAATAGCTAACTCATTGGATTGTGAGTAAGCCTACTTGACCATACATGAGTTAGATTTTTAACTGGTGTCCCACAATTCCACTCTACAGAAATACACTTTTCAATGGGAATATTTCTCTCTAAAAGGAGTTTTGAGATGTCTAAAACTCTGAGGTGGTCCAGAGTAGACTTGGTCCTTAATAAAACCTCTAGTTTGTCATGTCAGGGCTGAGGACGAGGAGGTGACGTCATCCAGCCCAGCTGGGTCTGCCATTGTGTCCCCCCCCCTCTCTCCCTCTCTCTCTCTCTCTCTCTCTCTCTCTGTCTCTCTCTCTCTCTCTCTCTCTCTCTCTCTCTCTCTCTCTCTCTCTCTCTCTCTCTCTCTCTCTCTCTCTCTCTCTCTCTCTCTCTCTCTCTCTCTCTCTCTCCCCTCTCTCTCTCTCTCTCTCTCTCTCTTCGCTCTCTCATAAAGGCCTATAAATGTTTCATTAGCTGTGTAGCAGCTCTGTGCCAGCTCCCTGTCCTCTGTCTCTCAGTCAGTCTAATTTCATATTGTTAACTGGTACATTCCACTTAAAGAGTCCAGAAGTCACTCTGACCTTTCTCTCTGCTGTTGAAAATATGATATTTCTCTCTGCAGCTGTAAATGTGACCTCTCTCTCTCTGCAGCTGAAAAACTGATCTCCCTCTCTGTGCAGCTGAAAAGGTGATCTCTCTCTCTCTGCAGCTGAACAACTGATCTCCCTCTCTGTGCAGCTGAAAAACTGATCTCCCTCTCTGTGCAGCTGAACAACTGATCTCCCTCTCTGTGCAGCTGAAAAACTGATCTCCCTCTCTGTGCAGCTGAAAAACTGATCTCCTTCTCTGTGCAGCTGAAAAACTGATCTCCCTCTCTGTGCAGCTGAAAAGGTGATCTCCCTCTCTGTGCAGCTGACTTGAAACCCCCTTCTCTCTCAGTCTGAGTGAACCCAAAGTCATGGTCTCTCCAGTCTACCCTGTCCTCTATAGCTGTCCCACACAGACCTGTCCTCATCCTGTCCTCTATAGCTGTCCCACACAGACCTGTCCTCATCCTGTCCTCTATAGCTGTCCCACACAGACCTGTCCTCATCCTGTCCTCTATAGCTGTCCCACACAGACCTGTCCTCATCCTGTCCTCTATAGCTGTCCCACACAGACCTGTCCTCATCCTGTCCTCTATAGCTGTCCCACACAGACCTGTCCTCATCCTGTCCTCTATAGCTGTCCCACACAGACCTGTCCTCATCCTGTCCTCTATAGCTGTCCCACACAGACCTGTCCTCATCCTGTCCTCTATAGCTGTCCCACACAGACCTGTCCTCATCCTGTCCTCTATAGCTGTCCCACACAGACCTGTCCTCATCCTGTCCTCTATAGCTGTCCCACACAGACCTGTCCTCATCCTGTCCTCTATAGCTGTCCCACACAGACCTGTCCTCATCCTGTCCTCTATAGCTGTCCCACACAGACCTGTCCTCATCCTGTCCTCTATAGCTGTCCCACACAGACCTGTCCTCACCCTGACAGCTTACACTCTAGTTTAGGGTCCACAATGTGTCCCCACCTTCCCTAAACAGAGATGGGATTTCTAACACCACCCTTTCAAAACAAGTTAAGGCTGGTTGATTAGTCAAACTAACCGGTTGGTAAATGGTGCAAGAGCATTGAATTGATCTATTAACAAGATGTGGGTGTCCATTTCCTAAACCTAATGATGGGAAGCTCCTTTCATCCAGTAATGCAGTCATTAGAGCTCTGTGAAGGTCAATTCCTCAACAGGAGAACAGATCCTTATTAGTTCCTCAGTGAAATAGTAACAGTGTGTGAACGTGTTAACCTCACTCCATGCTAATTCTCTATAGCTATAGAGGAGATTTTCACACTCTTTTGGAGGGACAAAGTAATGACCCTGTATAAAAGAGCTTCCTCTATAAGCTCCACTTAACCACCATTGTTTCTCAACTCTGCCCAAGACCCTTAACTACTCACTAGAGGGTGAAATCAAAGTCTCTTCATGTACTGCACTGTAGCCTGCAGGGACACCAACGCTTAGAGTGGCATGGGATAGATAATATAACTATGCTCAACAATTTTGGAAGTTCTTTTTTAATTGAGTTTGTCTTTCTTTCATTGGGGAAAAGACACATGTAGAAACTCAGTGTGGTCTATAATGTATTTTCATACTTGATTCACCACATTTATGGATGTCAAAGACAGAGCAACCCAGGATGGCTTTCTTTCATTGGGGACTTAGTTCGGTCTATAATGTATTTTCATTCTTGATTCACCTCATTCATACTCCATTACATGGATGTCAACCCAGGCTGTTTGGGGACTCCCATCTCTGCTGTGAGTCAATGGGAAACCTGCAGTAACCCGCTGTGCTATTTGGTTGAACCTTTAAACTCTAAAGTGGGATAATTCTTCAATATACTGTAATCCAGTCATAAGCAGTCAAGGGATTTATAGAAAAACCACTTAACCACAGCATAATTCTCTAACATATCCAGGGATATGACGCTTGGGAAACGTAGCGACGCAAGGAAAGATTGACAGATATTTAGAATTCCAAAGACTTCAAAGAAGAGAAATAAAAAACATTACATTTAGAGGTGGCATTATGTTTCATAATCAAAGTGCCTCTACTGGGAAGCATACATAAATCCTATAGCAATGAATCCTATAACAAGGTCCATTGGTGTCTATGTTAATCTGTTTTGGTGTCCTCAGTCCTGCCCAGTGCCCTGCTTAAAAATCTATTTAGAGAATTTAAAAAAAGATATTTTCAAATTAAAATAAATGGTGATTATAAATTAGTGGTGATTAAAAATTATAAATGAAATCCTATAACATTTACATTTTAGTCATTTAGCAGACACTCTTATCCAGAGCGACTTTACAGTTAGTGAGTGCATACATTTTCATACTGGCCCCCCGTGGGAAACGAACCCACAACCCTGGCGTTGCAAGCGCCATGCTCTACCAACAAGGTTGTTATCATCCTTTCAATCCTTAATGTCCACAGCCCTGCCCAGTGCTCTGTTTTCAAACCAGCAGAGATGATTTAATCCCTTGGTAAAACATTGTGAGCAGGAATGACTGCTACATGTCCAAAGGTTTCAGCTCTGTCTGTGCCAGCCTCAACCCAGGAGTGAGACAATTATAAACTGTAAAACGAGGTTACTCGAAGGCTAGCAGGATAACAAGGGCAGGGGAATGGAAGATCTGACTTTGTCACTGCTAGCTACTCTGCCAGTGACGGTTGGTTCAGTGTGGAGAGGCTAGCGGAATTATCCTGGGCTGCGTCCCAAATGGTACCCTATTCTCTATAGTGCACTACTTTTGACCAGAGCCCATAGTGAATATGGTGCCATTTGGGACACATCCCTAGTTTAATTTGGGGGGTTTCAGCTCTCAGAGCCTCCAGTGCTGCAGATCACAGTCAGAGCATTGGGTTTTATTAAGTTGTGTCAGGTTTTATTAAGTTGTATTTCGTTTTATTAAGTTGTAGTGGGTTGTATTAAGTTGTATTGGGTTTTATTAAGTTGTATTGGGTTTTATTAAGTTGTCGTGGGTTTTATGAAGTTGTATTGGGTTTTATGATGGATTTATTGGGTTTTATTAAGTTGTATTGGGTTTTATTAAGTTGTAGTGGGTTGTATTAAGTTGTATTGGGTTTTATTAAGTTGTATTGGGTTTTATTAAGTTGTCGAGGGTTTTCTTAAGTTGTATTGGGTTGTATTAAGTTGCATTGGTGCTAGCTGTGCCACTAGAGATCCTGGTTCGAATCCAGGCTCTGTCGTAGCCGGCCGTGACCGGGAGACCCATGGGGCGGCGCACAATTGGCCCAGCGTCGTCCAGGGTAGGGGAGGGAATGGCCGGCAGGGATGTAGCTCAGTTGGTAGAGCATGGCGTTTGCAACGTCAGGGTTGTGGGTTCGATTCCCACGTGGGGCCAGTATGAAAAAATTAAAAAAATAATGTATGCACTCACTAACTGTAAGTCGCTCTGGATAAGAGCGTCTGCTAAATGAGGTAAAAAATTATGTTGTAGTGGGTTTTATTGCTGTTTCTATTGTCGTGGAGGCCCGTTGACAGGGACTATTAAGACTTGGCACACAGCTCTCTGCTTTACGATCAGATGCCTCACACCCAGATGGTTATTGTACCTTTCAGAGTCTTACTAAACATTAACACTGAACTGGGAAGGTCACAGAGACACACCTTTATGGCACGGATATGCAGTAGTGAGTCTTTATAAGGGAGTCTAGTGCATACACACACCCACACACACACACACACACACACACACACACACACACACACACACACACACACACACACACACACACACACACACACATACACACACCCACTTTCCGAACTGGGGCTCTGTTACAGGGGACTATAACGATCTGTTTCCAGGTGTGAATGGTTCGGTGAAAGGTTACACCCAGGAGTGATGTGTCTTTGAGTTGTGAATAGGGCTTGAATAGAAGATGATAATGGATGTGAATGGAGATGTGAATCCTGTGTGTGGGGGGACTGCGTGTGTGTGTGTGTGTGTGTGTGTGTGTGTGTGTGTGTGTGTGTGGGTGTGTGTGTGTGTGTGTGTGTGTGTGTGTGTGTGTGTGTGTGTGTGTGTGTGTGTGTGTGTGTGTGTGTGTGTGTGTGTGTGTGTGTGTGTGGGTGTGTGTGTGTGTGTGGGTGTGTGTGTGTGTGTGTGTGTGTGTGTGTGTGTGTGTGTGACCTGTGTGACCTGTGTGAACTCATGAGGAGGACTTTGAAAATGCAGGGAAAGTGAATGACAAGTCAATCTGCATTCCAATGGAGGAGGAAGACCCAGACAGACAGTGGGTAATAGTGGGGGTTCTTGTCCCTAGCCAGGGGACATGTTAGGTTAGGGGACTGAGGAGGTTGTTATGGTTACAGTCAGACAGTGGGGTTCTTGTCCCTAGCAAGGGGACCGGTTAGGTTAGGGGGCTGAGGAGGTTGTTATGGTTACAGTCAGACAGTGGGGTTCTTGTCCCTAGCCAGGGGACAGGTTAGGTTAGGGGGCTGAGGAGGTTGTTATGGTTACAGTCAGACAGTGGGGCTCTTGTCCCTAGCCAGGGGACAGGTTAGGTTAGGGGGCTGAGGAGGTTGTTATGGTTACAGTCAGACAGTGGGGTTCTTGTCCCTAGCCAGGGGACAGGTTAGGTTAGGGGGCTGAGGAGGTTGTTATGGTTACAGTCAGACAGTGGGGTTCTTGTCCCTAGCCAGGGGACAGGTTAGGTTAGGGGGCTGAGGAGGTTGTTATGGTTACAGTCAGACAGTGGGGTTCTTGTCCCTAGCAAGGGGACAGGTTAGGTTAGGGGGCTGAGGAGGTTGTTATGGTTACAGTCAGACAGTGGGGTTCTTGTCCCTAGCAAGGGGACAGGTTAGGTTAGGGGGCTGAGGAGGTTGTTATGGTTACAGTCAGACAGTGGGGTTCTTGTCCCTAGCCAGGGGACAGGTTAGGTTAGGGGGCTGAGGAGGTTGTTATGGTTACATTTTACATTTACATTTTAGTCATTTAGCAGACGCTCTTATCCAGAGCGACTTACAGTTAGTGAATACATATCTTTTTTTTTTTATACTTGCCCCCCCGTGGGAATCGAACCCACAACCCTGGCGTTGCAAACGCCATGCTCTATCAACTGAGCTACAGTGGGGAAAAAAAGTATTTAGTCAGCCACCAATTGTGCAAGTTCTCCCACTTAAAAAGATGAGAGAGGCCTGTAATTTTCATCATAGGTACACGTCAACTATGACAGACAAAAATAGAAAAAAAAATCCAGAAAATCACATTGTAGGATTTTTTATGAATTTATTGGCATATGATGGTGGAAAATAAGTATTTGGTCAATAACAAAAGTTTCTCAATACTTTGTTATATACCCTTTGTTGGCAATGACACAGGTCAAACGTTTTCTGTAAGTCTTCACAAGGTTTTCACACACTGTTGCTGGTATTTTGGCCCATTCCTCCATGCAGATCTCCTCTAGAGCAGTGATGTTTTGGGGCTGTCGCTGGGCAACACAGACTTTCAACTCCCTCCAAATATTTTCTATGGGGTTGAGATCTGGAGACTGGCTAGGCCACTCCAGGACCTTGAAATGCTTCTTACGAAGCCACTCCTTCGTTGCCCGGGCGGTGTGTTTGGGATCATTGTCATGCTGAAAGACCCAGCCACGTTTCATCTTCAATGCCCTTGCTGATGGAAGGAGGGTTTCACTCAAAATCTCACGATACATGGCCCCATTCATTCTTTCCTTTACACGGATCAGTCGTCCTGGTCCCTTTGCAGAAAAACAGCCCCAAAGCATGATGTTTCCAACCCCATGCTTCACAGTAGGTATGGTGTTCTTTGGATGCAACTCAGCATTCTTTGTCCTCCAAACATGACGAGTTGAGTTTTTACCAAAAGTTATATTTTGGTTTCATCTGACCATATGACATTCTCCCAATCCTCTTCTGGATCATCCAAATGCACTTCAGACGGGCCTGGACATGTACTGGCTTAAGCAGGGGGACACGTCTCGCACTGCAGGATTTGAGTCCCTGGCGGCGTAGTGTGTTACTGATGGTTGGCTTTGTTACTTTGGTCCCAGCTCTCAGCAGGTCATTCACTAGGTCCCCCCGTGTGGTTCTGGGATTTTTGCTCACCGTTCTTGTGATCATTTTGACCCCACGGGGTGAGATCTTGCATGGAGCCCCAGATCGAGGGAGATTATCAGTGGTCTTGTATGTCTTCCATTTCCTAATAATTGCTCCCACAGTTGATTTCTTCAAACCAAGCTGCTTACCTGTTGCAGATTCAGTCTTCCCAGCCTGGTGCAGGTCTACAATTTTGTTTTTGGTGTCCTTTGACAGCTCTTTGGTCTTGGCCATTGTGAAGTTTGGAGTGTGACTGTTTGAGGTTGTGGACAGGTGTCTTTTATACTGATAACAAGTTCAAACAGGTGCCATTAATACAGGTAACGAGTGGAGGACAGAGGAGCCTCTTAAAGAAGAAGTTACAGGTCTGTGAGAGCCAGAAATCTTGCTTGTTTGTAGGTGACCAAATACTTATTTTCCACCATAATTTGCAAATAAATTCATTAAAAATCCTACAATGGGATTTTCTGGATTTTTTTTTCTCAATTTGTCTGTCATAGTTGACGTGTACCTATGATGAAAATTACAGGCCTCTCTCATCTTTTTAAGTGGGAGAACTTGCACAATTGGTGGCTGACTAAATACTTTTTTGCCCCACTGTACATCCCTGCCGGCCATTCCCTCCCCTACCCTGGACGACGCTGGGCCAATTGTGCGCCGCCCCATGGGTCTCCCGGTCGCGGCCGGCTGCGACAGAGCCTGGATTCGAACCAGGATCTCTAGTGGCACAGTTTGCACTGCGATGCAGTGCCTTAGACCACTGCGCCACTCAGGAGCTACAGTCAGACTGGTTACAGTCTGCACTGGTTACAGTCAGACAGTGGGGTTCTTGGTCTTAGTGTATTTTTCTCGGCATGTTGACTTTAGTTGTGCATTGGTTCTGTGGGTTCTATAATAGTTCAACTAGAAGTGACTTTTGGGTCTTTCCAGATGTGACAAAGTCCAGATGAAATGTAGTGGGGATGAAATCTAGAGGGGGTAAAATCTAGAGGGGGAGAAATCTAGAGGGGGTATGCTAGGACATGTTGATTGACAGGAGGATTGTAGTTGTAGTTTTAGTTTGATAGTCCTACTCACCATGTTATAAAAACTGAACAGCAGAACATAATAAGCTGTATTTTCAGTGCAACGGTTCTTGTATTATAAGGGATTATGTTATCTCGTAAGACATCAGATGAGGAAATGGCCTCAGATTTATAGGCATACACCCTGATAAAATATATTTCTCCTGTTTTACACATGTACAGTGAGGGGAAAAAAAGTATTTGATCCCCTGCTGATTTTGTACGTTTGCCCACTGACAAAGAAATGATAAGTCTATAATTTTAATGGTAGGTTTATTTGAACCTCCTTCCCTGAGAGACAGAATAACAACAACAAAATCCAGAAAATCGCATGTCAAAAATGTTATAAATTGATTTGCATTTTAATGAGGGAAATAAGTATTTGACCCCCTCTCAATCAGAAAGATTTCTGGCTCCCAGGTGTCTTTTATACAGGTAACGAGCTGAGATTAGGAGCACACTCTTAAAGGGAGTGCTCCTAATCTCAGTTTGTTACCTGTATAAAAGACACCTGTCCACAGAAGCAATCAATCAATCAGATTCCAAACTCTCCACCATGGCCAAGACCAAAGAACTCTCCAAGGATGTCAGGGACAAGATTGTAGACCTACACAAGGCTGGAATGGGCTACAAGACCATCGCCAAGCAGCTTGTTGAGAAGGTGACAACAGTTGGTGCAATTATTTGCAAATGGAAGAAACACAAAATAACTGTCAATCTCCCTCGGCCTGGGACCATAGTCACCAAGAAAACAATTGGTAACAAACTACGCCGTGAAGGACTGAAATCCTGCAGCGCCCGCAAGGTCCCCCTGCTCAAGAAAGCACATATACATGCCCATCTGAAGTACGCCAATGAACATCTGAATGATTCAGAGGAGAACTGGGTGAAAGTGTTGTGGTCAGATGAGACCAAAATCAAGCTCTTTGGCATCAACTCAACTCAAGTGTTTGCCTATGACCCCAAGAACACCATCCCCACCGTCAAACATGGAGGTGGAAACATTATGCTTTGGGGGTGTTTTTCTGCTAAGGGGATAGGACAACTTCACCGCATCAAAGGGAAAATGGACGGGGCCATGTACCGTCAAATCTTGGATGAGAACCTCCTTCCCTCAGCCAGGGCATTGAAAATGGGTGGTGGATGGGTATTCCAGCATGACAATGACCCAAAACACATGGCCAAGGCAACAAAGGAGTGGCTCAAGAAAAAGCACATTAAGGTCCTGGAGTGGCCTAGCCAGTCTCCAGACCTTAATTCTATAGAAAATCTGTGGAGGGAGCTGAAGCTTCGAGTTGCCAAACGTCAGCCTCGAAACCTTAAT
Source organism: Coregonus clupeaformis (assembly GCF_020615455.1). Taxonomy (NCBI): domain Eukaryota; kingdom Metazoa; phylum Chordata; class Actinopteri; order Salmoniformes; family Salmonidae; genus Coregonus; species Coregonus clupeaformis. The sequence continues at coordinate 42,334,475 of NC_059227.1, read as the reverse complement.
GACTTGGAGAAGATCTGAAAAAGAGGAGTGGGACAAAATCCCTCCTGAGATGTGTGCAAACCTGGTGGCCAACTACAAGAAATGTCTGACCTCTGTGATTGCCAACAAGGGTTTTGCCACCAAGTACTAAGTCATTTTTTGCAGAGGGGTCAAATACTTATTTCCCTAATTAAAATGCAAATCAATTTATAACATTTTTGACATGCGTTTTTCTGGATTTTTTTGTTGTTATTCTGTCTCTCACTGTTCAAATAAACCTACCATTAAAATTAGAGACTGATCATTTCTTTGTCAGTGGGCAAACGTACAAAATCAGCAGGGGATCAAATACTTTTTTCCCTCACTGTACAAGTGTGTTTTAATACGCATGTGTTCATTTGAATTGTTTTTTTGCATATTCCAACTCCCCCCGAGGCACCCTCTGAGAGTGGGGTCACTGCCAGGGCCCTGACTGCTGAGCCATGGGACTTTATCCCTGTCACGGTGCTGTGTATGGGTGTGGTGTAGAATCAGGCGCAGGCAGCAGAGGGTAAGTCCAACAAGACTTTACTGAGCACGAAAATTAATCCAAAACAGCCCGGAGGCAAAAAAGACGCACACAGGCGTAAATACAAGCGCACACACAGGTGCGTAAATCTCTCCTCACACAACAAGGAGGAAGCTCAGGAAAAATAGCATACCGACACGGGTAGCGCAACCACGACACGAACAATTACACACAACACAAACCTAACAACAAGGAAACTAAATAGGGTGCTAAATGAGACCTAACACAAAACAGGTGTGACTAACAGACAAAACCAAACAAACAAGAAACATCGAGCGGTGGCAGCTAGAACTCCGGAGAGCGACGACCGGCGAAACCTGCCCGAACAAGGAGGAGGAGCCGCCTCGGCGAAACCGTGACAGTACCCCCCCTTGGCGCCGGCTCCAGCCGCGCCGCCTCCGGCCTCGGGGGCGACCAGGGGACGCGGAGCAGGGCGCGCAGGATGACCACGATGGAATTCGGTCATCAGGGACGGATCCAGAATGTCCCTCCTTAGCACCCAGCACCGCTCCTCCGGACCGTACCCCTCCCACTCCACGAGATACTGGAGACCCCCATCCGGCGTCTCGAATCCAGGATGGTCCGAACCGTGTGCGCCGGAGCCCCCTCGATGTCCAACGGGGCGGAGGAGTCTCCTCAATCTCAAAGTCCTGGAGTGGACCAGCTACCACCGGCCTGAGGAGAGACACATGGAACGAGGGGTTAATATTATTGTAATCAATAGGTAGTTCTAACCTGTAACTCACCTCGTTCAATCTCCTCAGGACTTTAAAAGGCCCACAAACCGCCGACCCAGCTTCCGGCAGGGCAGGCGGAGGGGCAGGTTTCTGGTTGAGAGCCAGACTCGATCTCCAGGTGCGTACACTGGCCCCTCACTGCGGTGTAGGTCGGCGCTCGTCTTCTGTCGACGTATGGCACGCTGCAGATGGACGTGTGCAGCGTCCCACGTCTCCTCCGAGCGCCGCACCCACTCATCCACAGCGGGGCCTCGATCTGGCTCTCATGCCATGGTGCCAGAACCGGCTGGTACCCTAATACACACTGAAAAGGGGTTAGTTGGGTGGAGGAGTGGCGGAGAGAGTTCTGTGCCATCTCGGCCCAGGGCACATATCTCGCCCACTCCTCCGGCCGGCCCTGACAATATGACCTCAGAAACCTACCCACATCCTGGTTGACTCGTTCAACCTGCCCATTACTCTCCGGGTGGTAACCCGAGGTGAGGCTCACCGAGACCCCCAAACGTTCCATAAATGCTCTCCAGACTCTGGAGGTAAACTGGGGGGCCTCGATCGGACACTATATCCTCGGGCACCCCGTAATGCCGGAAGACGTGAGTAAATAGAGCCTCAGCGGTCTGTAGGGCCGTAGGAAGACCCGGCATGGGAAGGAGACGACATGCCTTCGAGAACCGATCCACAACGACCAGGATGGTGGTATTCCCCTGTGAGGAGGGAAGATCGGTAACAAAATCCACCGAGAGGTGAGACCAGGGTCGTTGTGGAACGGGCAGGGGCTGTAATTTACCCCCTGGGCAAGTGTCTGGGCGCCTTACACTGGGCACACACTGAGCAGGAGGAGACATAAACCCTCACATCCCTGGCTAACGTTGGCCACCAGTACTCCCGTACCAAGGCAGTGCACCGTCCGGCCAATACCCGGATGTCCAGAGGAGGGGCGTGTGAGCCCAATAAATCAGCCGATCCCGGACCTCGAGCGGGACGTACACCCGACCCACCGGGCACTGTGGAGGACTAGGCTCGGTGCGTAACGCCCGCTTGATCTCCGCATCGACCTCCCACACCACCGGTGCCACCAGACAAGACTCCGGTAGTATGGGAATGGACTCCACGCACCTCTCCTCCGTGTCATACCGAACGGGACAGAGCATCTGCCTTCCCGTTCTGGGACCCAGGGATGTAAGTGATCTTGAACACAAACCGGGCGAGAAACATAGTCCATCGAGCCTGGCGAGGATTCAGTCTCCTAGCTGCCCGAATGTACTCCAGGTTACGATGGTCGGTCAGAATGAGGAAAGGGTGCTGAGCCCCCTCAAGCCAATGCCTCCACACCTTTAGGGCCTGTACTATGGCTAACAGCTCCCTGTCCCCTACGTCATAATTCCGCTCCGCCGGACTGAGCTTCTTAGAATAAAAAGCACAGGGGCGGAGCTTAGGTGGTGTACCGGATCGTTGAGAAAGAACTGCCCGATACCGGCCTCAGACGCGTCCACCTCAACTTGGAAGGGTAAAGTGGGATCCGGGTGCGCCAACACCGGGGCCGAGGTAAACAGGTCCTTCAGTCTCCCAAAGGCCCTGTCCGCCTCAGCTGACCACTGCAAGCGCACGGACCCCCTTCAGAAGAGACGTTATGGGAGCTGCCACCTGTCCAAAACCCCGGATAAACCTCCGGTAGTAATTCGCAAAACCCAAGAACCGCTGCACCTCTTTAACCGTAGTTGGGGTTTGCCAATTACGCACGGCGGACACTCGGTCCACCTCCATTCTCACCCCTGACGCAGACAACTGGTAACCCAAAAGGAAACTGACTCCTGGAAGAACAGACATTTCTCAGCTTTGACATACAGGTCATGCTCCAACAGTCTCCTCAATACCCTGCGCACCAGGGCTACATGCTCGGCCCGAGTAGCACTGTACACAAGAATATCATCTATGTACACCACTACTCCCTGCGCCTGCATGTCCCGGAAAAGTTCGTCTACAAACGATTGGAAGACTGATGGAGCATTCATTAACCCATATGGCATGACGAGATACTCGTAATGGCCGGATGTAGTACTAAATGCTGTCTTCCACTCATCGCCCTCCCTAATGCGCACCAAGTTATATGCGCTCCTGAGATCCAATTTTGTGAAGAACCTTGCCCCGTGTAAGGACTCCGTCATGGTCCCAATCAGAGGAAGTGGATAGCTGTACTTCACCGTCACCTGATTGAGACCGCGGTAATCAATACACAGACGCAAACCTCCATCCTTTTTCTTCACAAAAAATAAGCTCGAGGACGCGGGAGAAGTGGAGGCCCGTATGTATCCCTGTCTCAGAGACTCGGCAATGTAAGTCTCCATTGCCCTTTTCTCCTCCTGTGACAAAGGATACACATGGCTCCGCGGAAGCGCTGCTCCTGTCTGGAGGTCTATCGCACAATCCCCTTGTCTATGAGGTGGCAACTGTGCCGCTCGGGTCTTACTGAACACGAGCGCCAAATCCTCATACTCAGGAGGAATGTGCAGTGCTGGCATCTGGTTCGGACTCTCCACCGAGGTCGCCCCTACGGAAACACCCAGACATAACCCCTCACACTGAGCAGACCACCCTTTAAGAGCTTTCTCTCGCCACGAAATAGTAGGATCATGGGTCATCAACCAGGGAAGCCCCAGTACCACCGGATACGCAGGAGAATCGATAAGATAGAGTTGAATCGTCTCCTCATGACCCCCTGCGTCATCATCCTAAGTGGCGCTGTGACCTCCCCAATCAACCCAGATCCTAACGGACGACTATCTAGGGCATGTACAGGAAAGGGTTTTTCGACTGGAAGGAGGGGAATCCCTAACTTAATACAGAATCTCCGGTCTACAAAATTCCCAGCTGCGCCTGAATCGACTAGCGCCTTATGCTGGGACCGAGGTGCAACCTGTGGGAAACAAACAGGTAAGGTAATGTGAACGACAGAAAGCTCTGGGTAAGTAGGGCGCCTACTCACCTGGGTGGACTCCCCACTGTATGACCTGCTCTCTCCCTCACCAGGGGACCCTCCCCAGCACCTAGCCGCGGTGTGCCCTCCGCGCCCACACTTGGTGCAGGAGACTGCCCCCCTCGGGCTCCTACCTCTTCTCCCTCTAGCGCCAGCACCTCCAAGCTTCATCGGACACTGCTCGGAGGCGCTGGAGGGTGGAATGGGGGCCCCCACCTGGGACGTCCGCGGGTCGCCAGCAGGTTGTCCAGTCGAATGGCCATGTCCACCAGCTGGTCAAATGTTAGTGTAGTGTCCCTGCAGGCTAACTCCCTGCGGACGTCCTCCCGAAGGCTACATCTGAAGTGGTCTATGAGGGCCCTCTCATTCCACCCCGCATCAGCCGCTAGAGTCCGAACTCCAGCGCAAACGCCCTGAGCGCTCCTCATCCCCTGTCGGAGGTGGAATAGACGTTCCCCCGCCGCTCTCCCCTCTGGTGGATGGTCGAAGACCGCACGGAAGCGACGGGAGAACTCCGCATAGGTGACTGTGGCGGCGTCTATTCCCCTCCACTCGGCGTTGGCCCACTCCAACGCCTTGCCGGTGAGACAGGAGATGAGGGCGGAAACGCTCTCGTATCCCGAGGGCGCCGGGTGTATGGTGGCAATGTAGAGCTCCACTTGTAGGAGGAACCCCTGACACCCGGCAGCGGTGCCGTCGTACGCCCTCGGGAGCGAGAGCCGAATCCCACTGGGTTCCGGTCGATGGACGGGCTGGTTGTCCGGTGGTGAAGGTGATGGTGCGATAGGTGGGGCTATGGGAACCCCGCTGGTCTCCCATCGACGAAGGGTGTCCATGACGCCCTCCAAGGCGTGCCCGATACGGTTGATCCGGTGCTCGTGTCCAAGGAGACGCTCCTCCATGGGGTCGACGGGTGCTCCTGCTGATTCCATTCTATGGTGTGTAATTCTGTCACGGTGCTGTGTATGGGTGTGGTGTAGAATCAGGCGCAGGCAGCAGAGGGTAAGTCCAACAAGACTTTACTGAGCACGAAAATTAATCCAAAACAGCCCGGAGGCAAAAAGACGCACACAGGCGTAAATACAAGCGCACACACAGGTGCGTAAATCTCTCCTCACACAACAAGGAGGAAGCTCAGGAAAAATAGCGTACCGACACGGGTAGCGCAACCACGACACGAACAATTACACACAACACAACACAAACCTAACAACAAGGAAACTAAATAGGGTGCTAAATGAGACCTAACACAAAACAGGTGTGACTAACAGACAAAACCAAACAAACAAGAAACATCGAGCGGTGGCAGCTAGAACTCCGGAGACGACGACCGGCGAAACCTGCCCGAACAAGGAGGAGGAGCCGCCTCGGCCGAAACCGTGACAATCCCTTGTCTATCCCAGTAGTGATCTGACCTGTGTGATGTGCAGAACACTGGTAGCTAAATGTCTCATTAGGAGCTACCTCCAGCTATCTCTGCTGTGCCCCACCCCGTGCTAATTCAAACACTTAACAACATGGTCGTCCATCTAAGCACATCAATGACAACATTAACATCAGCCCTCCTCTAATACACACCTCTGTCAGTGATAGACACCTATGTGAATGATGTTATCCGGCACAGGAAAATACACAACTCTCTGAATACAGGAAAAACGTATCTTCATTACACGTGTCTGGGATAACACCCCTTTGACTTGTAAACCTGTTTTGTCTAGGGAAGTCGAGGGACAGAGCTTTCTGTTTTGTCTAGGGGAGTCGAGGGACACAGCTTTCTGTTTTGTCTAGGGGAGTCGAGGGACACAGCTTTCTGTTTTGATCTGTATGTATAATAGTTTGGCACCTGACTGGGTCTCAGGTTTACTGACCATAGCCTTGACAGGTTAGAAGTTAGACTTGGTTGTGAATGGAGAGAGGCAATGGGGAGATGGATGGATTGGACAGCGTGAGTGTGTGACAGTGGTGTGTGTGTCAGTGGTGTGTGTGTCAGTGGTGTGTGTGTCAGTGGTGTGTGTGACAGTGGTGTGTGTGTCAGTGGTGTGTGTGACAATGCCAAAGGTTACTGCATAAACCCTTCATTAGTTACATTGACTCGTAAGGCTGCGGACATCTGAATACCAGCCAAGGCATCATTCACCCAGAGCATGTCCGATGGCCTGGCACGGCGCTGAAATATCTCCATTATCCCCACAATGGCCGCCCAGGGGAAGGTCAATGGGGTTTACAATGGGAAGGAAGGAAACTGGCAGGAAATAAACCCTAGGTGTTTTGCTACATAACTTCCTCCTCTTGACTGAGAAAGCACTGAGGTATGTTTAGCGCTTCACTGTTTCACAGTCTGGATTGGGACGGTGGGACACACACACACACACACACACACACACACACACACAACCCTGTCCCAGGAAGCAGAGCAGACGACAAGGTCAACTGCCTCTTCTGTTCCTGGAGGGCTTTCTCTGAACGACCCCACGGTGGCTCCTGGCCACAAGCCCAGCCTACATCTGAAAGGATAATATCTCCTCTGTTGTCTGAAAGAAACAGCCTCTATTCCTGGGAGTATTTTTTTAAATCTTCAGGCATTTTGTCACCCTGTCATTGTCTATATTGTGAGAGGATAAGTGGCTTTGTGGCTGTTTTGTTGGTGTCTTGGTCAGAAAAGTCACTCTTTGTTTCTGCCGTTTTGGTGTGTTGGCCAAGCTAGGATTTTTTGGGGTTGGCCTCGCTTTCTCTTACCTTACCTTATCTTACCTGAAGAAAAAAAAAAACATTTCCACTAGGAGTTTTACATGTTGATTCAGATAAATATCTTTAACTCGATGCATGGTATTCTCTGAGCTAAGCTTTTATTTTGAGGCGCCAAGAAGACCCTGGAAAACTGGAGAGCTTTTCTAAAGGTATGTTCGCCCCTCTCTGAAAGGGATGCCAGAATTGCTCTTTTGCTCTCTATCTCTCTCTGTCTCTGTATCTCTCTCTTTTTCTCTCCCTCCCCCCTCCCTCCCTCACAGAGCCTAAATCATGGTTAATCCTCATGTGTACCTGGTAATTTGGCATGTGACAAACTGTTGTGCCCCGTTCTCCATAGACAGTGGCTGGGCGTCCTGGGGGGAGGGTCCTTTGTCCCTGGCACAAAGATGGAAACACATTTGTCATTTGGCTCTTAAATGAAGCCCTCAACCCTTCACAATGAGTAATGGTGTAGACCTTGTGCAAATAAATCAAGGAAACGTCTCTCGCTTGTTTATGAACTGCACGGTCAAAATGTTGATCTCCGACCAGTAAACAACATTCTTTCTTATATGGAATTGCATTGAGGTTCTGGAACAGATACATTTTGTATCATTTAGCAGACACTCTAATCCAGAGCAACTAGGGTTAAGTGCCTTGCTCAAACACACATCAACATATTTTTTACCTAGTCGGTTCGGGGATTCAGACCAGCAACCTTTCGGTCACTGGCCCAATGCGCTTAACCACTAGGCTACCTGTTGGGGTTTTGCTGTTGGTGTGAAGTGTTCTTCCACAATGAAATCATTGTGATCAATTGAGGCGAGAGATGACTCCTCAGTGACACTCATTCAGGCTGTGAGTAGGGGAACTCAGTTTGGGGTTGTATGTGGTGACATCCACAGAAACAGATGGGGACATCCCTCTTCAGTTTGGGGCTGTATGTGGTGACATCCACAGAAACAGATGGGGACATCCCTCTTGAATCGTGAGAACTCTCACCATCTCAGCCTCTGCAGAATAAGTCATGGGGATATTTCATATGATGATAAAAGATAGAAGATAAAAGATAGATAAAGATAAAATATAGAAAGAGATGAGGTAGATAGGAGATGGCTACAGTTTGTATCACTGTTTACGTGTCAAGACACTTGCAAAAGACACCTCCAAAACACTAAAGTTGCTGCCTGCAATAATTCTGAGGTCATCTATTTATTAAGCTGGAAGCAATAATTAAACAACATTTGATAAATAGCTATTCCACTCCATCACATAATGATTAGTGTCCTGTGTACTTGAGGTTTAAAGCTGGAAAACCAATACATCAGACTTCAACAAATGGTGGAACAGATTGAACCGCAGATGTTTTCTCAACAGAGAGTCTGTGACATAACCCCAGATCTGGTCTCTGGTGAGGAGAAACCACTTGATGATAGCAGAGATTTGGAAGGAAGGAGAGGGGGGGATAATAGTTTATTATCTATTCCACTTGCTTTAGCAATGTAAACATATTTCCCATGCCAATAAAGCCTTTTGAATTGAATTGAATTGAATTGAGAGGGAGAGAGAGGAAGAGAGCGGGAGAGAGAGCGAGAGAGAGAGAGAGAGAGAGAGAGAGAGAGAGAGCGAAAGAGAGGTGGAGAGAGAGGGAAAGAGAGAGGGAGAGAGAGGGTTAAAATTGGCAAAAAAAACACACACATTTCTTTCCACAGGGCCGTGGGGTGAGACAGGGATGCAGCTTAAGCCCCACCCTCTTCAATATATAAATAACAAATTGGCGAGGGCACTAGAACAGTCTGCAGCACCCGGCCTCACCCTACTAGAATCTGAAGTCAAATGTATACTGTTGCTGATGATCTGGTGCTTCTGTCCCCAACCAAGGAGGGCCTACAGCAGCACCTAGATCTTCTGCACAGATTCTGTCAGACCTGGGCCCTGACAGTAAATCTCAGTAAAACAAAAATAATGGTGTTCCAAAAAAGGTCCAGTTGCCAGGACCACAAATACAAATTCCATCTAGACACTGTTGCCCTAGAGCACACAAAAAACGATACATACCTCGGCCTAAACATCAGCGCCACAAGGGCGAGGTAGCTTAGTGGGTAAGAGCGTTGTGCCAGTAACCGAAAGGTCGCTGGTTCTAATCCCCGAGCCGACTAGGTGAAAAATCTGTCGATGTGCCCTTGAGCAAGGCACTTAACCCTAATTGCTCCTGTAAGTCGCTCTGGATAAGAGCGTCTGCTAAATGACAATTTTTTTTTTCTTTTTTAAAATAAATAAATAAACAAGTAACTTCCACAAAGCTGTGAACGATCTGAGAGACAAGGCAAGAAGGGCCTTCTATGCCATCAAAAGGAACATAAAATTTGACATACCATTAGGATCTGGCTAAAAATACTCAGTTACAATGTAAAACACCAAATAATGCATGCAGGGCAGAATTAGGCCGATAGCCACTAATGATCAAAATCCAGAAAAGAGATGTTAAATTCTACAACCACTTAAAGGAAGCGATTCCCAAACCTTCCATAACAAAGCCATCACCTACAGAGAGTTGAACCTGGAGAAGAGTCCCCTAAGCAAGCTGGTCCTGGGGCTCTTTTCACAAACACAAACAGACCCCACAGAGCCCCAGGACAGCAACACAATTAGACCCAACCAAATCATGAGAAAACAAAAAGAGAATTACTTGACACATTGGAAAGAATTAACAAAAAAACTGAGCAAACTAGAATGCTATTTGTCCCTAAACAGAGTGTACACAGTGGCAGAATACAGTGCCTTGCAAAAGTATTCATCCCCCTTGGCGTTTTTCCTATTTTGTTGCATTACAACCTGTAATTTAAATAGATTTTTTTTTTGATTTCATGTAATGGACATACACAAAATAGTCAAAATTGGTGAAGTGAAATGAAAAATATAACTGATAAATAAATAAATAACGGAAAAGTGGTGCGTGCATATGTATTCACCATCTTTGCAATGAAGCCCCTAAATAAGATCTGGTGAAACCAATTACCTTCAGAAGTCACATAATTAGTTAAATAAAGTCCACCTGTGTGCAATCTAAGTGTCACATGATCTGTCACATGATCTCAGTATACATACACCTGTTCTAAAAGGCCCCAGAGTCTGCAACACCACTAAGCAAGGGGCACCACCAAGCAAGCGGCACCATGAAGACCAAGGAGCTCTCCAAACAGGTCAGGGACAAAGTTGTGGAGAAGTACAGATCAGGAACTTTGAACATCCCACGAAACACCATTAAATCCATTATTAAAAAATGGAAAGAATATGGCACCACAACAAACCTGCCAAGAGAGGGCCGCCCACCAAAACTCACAGACCAGGCAAGGAGGGCATTAATCAGAGAGGAAACAAAGACACCAAAGATAACCCTGAAGGAGCTGCAAAGCTCCACAGCGGAGATTGGAGTATCTGTACATAGGACCACTTTAAGCCGTACACTCCACAGAGCTGGGCTTTACGGAAGAGTGGCCAGGAAAAAAGCCAATGCTTAAAGAAAAAAAGAAGCAAACACGTTTGGTGTTCGCCAAAAGGCATGTGGGAGACTCCCCGAACATATGGAAGAAGGTACTCTGGTCAGATGAGACTAAAATTGCATTTTTTGTACATCAAGGAAAACGCTATGTCTGGAGCAAACCCAACACCTCTCATCAACCCGACAACACTATCCCCACAGTGAAGCATGGTGGTGGCAGCATCATACTGTGGGGATGTTTTGCATTGGCAGGGACTGGGAAACTGGTCGGAATTGAAGGAATGATGGATGGCGCTAAATACAGGGAAATTCTTGAGGGAAACCTGTTTCAGTCTTCCAGAGATTTGAGACTGGGACGGAGGTTCACCTTCCAGCAGGACAATGACTCCAAGCATACTGCTAAAGCAACACTTGAGTTGTTTAAGGGGAAACATTTACATTTCTTGGAATGGCCTAGTCAAAGCCCAGACCTCAATCCAATTGAGAATCTGTGGTATGACTTAAAAATTGCTGTACACCAGCAGAACCCATCCAACTTGAAGGAGCTGGAGCAGTTTTGCCTTGAAGAATGGGCAAAATCCCAGTGGCTAGATGTGTCATGCTTATAGAGACATACCCCAAGAGACTTGCAGCTGTAATCGGTGCAAAAGGTGTCTCTACAAAGTATTGACTTTGGGGGGGTGAATAGTTATCTACGCTCAAGTTTTCTGTGTTTTTGTCTTATTTCTTGTTTGTTTCACAAAAAAAAAATATTTTGCATCTTCAAAGTGGTAGGCATGTTGTGTAAATCAAACGATACAAACCCCCCCAAAATAAATTTGAATTCCAGGTTGTAAGGCAACAAAATAGGAAAAATGCCAAGGGGGGTGAATAGTTTCGCAAGCCACTGTACCTGACCAATGTGACTGACCCAAAATTAAGGAAAGCTTTGACTATGTACAGACTCAGTGAGCATAGCCTTGCTATTGAGAAAGGTCACCGTAGGCAGACCTGGCTCTCAAGAGAAGACAGGCTATGTGCACACTGCCCACAAAATGAGGTGGAAACTTAGCTGCACTTCCTAACCTCCTGCCAAATGTATGACCATGTTAGAGACACATATTTCCCTCACAGACCAACAAAGAATTCGAAAACAAATCCGATTTTGATAAACTCCCATATCTATTGGGTGAAATACCACAGTGTGCAATCACAGCAACAATATTTGGGACCTGTTGCCACAAGAAAAGGGCAACCAGTGAAGAACAAACACCATTGTAAATACAACCCATATTTATGCTTATTTATTTTCCCTTTTGTACTTTAACTATTTGCACATCGTTACAACACAGCATATAGCCATAGTGTGACATTTGAAATGTCTTTATTATTTTGGTGTAATATTTACTGTTCACTTTTTATTGTTTATTTCACTTTTGTTTATCCATTTCACTTGCTTTGGCGATGTAAACATATGTTTCCCATGCCAATAAAGCCCACTGAATTTAATTGAGAGAGGTGGAGAGAGAGGGAGGGAGAGAGAGAGAGAGAGAGAGAGAGAGAGAGAGAGAGAGAGAGAGAGAACCCATATTTATGTTTATTTATTTTCCCATTTGTACTTTAACTATTTGCACATTGTTACAACACTGTATATATACATAATATGACATTTGAAATGTCTTTATTCTTTTGGAACTTCTGAGTGTAATGTTTACTGTTAACATTTATTGTTTATTTCACTTTTGTTTACTATCTACTTCACTTGCCTTGGCAATGTTAACATTCGTTTCCCATGCCAATAAAGCCCTTAAATTGAAATTGAAATTGAATTGAGAGAGAGAGAGGGGAGGGCAGAGAATTTGTGTCTATAAGTTGTTGTCCACTTGAGAATGAGAACGTGTGCGGCTGTGCAGTGGTTGGGACGTCGGTCAGTGGAAATGTTGTGGACAGTCATCTGGTCAGAGGATGTTAGAGAGAAGGAAGGTGAGGGGAACGGTCAGGGGAGAGGGGTGAGGAGAAGGGAGGAGGGGAAAGGAGGAGGGGGTGAGGGGAACGATCGGGTGAGGGGTGAGGGGAAGGGAGGAGGGGAGAGGAGGAGGGGGGTGAGGGGAAGGGAGGAGGGGAAAGGAGGAGGGGGTGAGGGGAACGGTCAGGGGAGAGGGGTGAGGGGAAGGGTGGGGTAGCTTGGCTGTGGCTGTTGATTCTTGAAGTGTGTTTGAAGTGCAGTGGTAGGGCTGGAGAGAGAGAGGGAGGAGGGAGGAGGGGAATTAGGAAGAGGGAGGAGGGGGATGATGAGGAGGAGGAGGTAGAGGAGGAGGAGGAGGGAGGGGCTGGCCTGAGTGCCTGAGCAGAGGGAGTGAAGCTCACACACACTCACTCAGACACTGGAGACAGAGACATCACTTCACTGTGTATCTGTGGTTTGTGATTCAGTTTGGCACTGTGTTACTGGATTAAGAGCCTCTGCATTTTGGAACTAGACCAATTGATTATCCTTGGTCTAACACTGTGACAGCTTGGATAGACCAACGTTGGAAATTGGAGGACCCTGTGGATAGATTGGACTCTGTGGGAGTAGTGTTGTGGGCATGCAGCCGGACCTCTAGCACTGTGGCTGGGGCTGGGAGAGTTGTCTTGTGACTGAGGGGTTTTGGAGGAGAGGAGAGGAGCAATGCTTTTCATAGAGGTAAGAGTTCTGCCTGCCTACAAGGGCTCCTTCAGATGTAACAGAGAGCAATTAATATTGTTTGGAAACTGATTTAAAACCATTGCAAATTAGAGGGAGTGGAAGCCTGTGAATGAAGGGTTATAATTATTGGGTAGATTCAGCATTATTATGGGTTGGGCTAACTGCTGTGAACAGATGAATGATGTGTTGAGAGCGTGAGAATGGTTAGGCTTAGTTCAGAAGTATGTGGAATGTGATGTGTGTGAGGGGTTGTTTGACGGCAATGATGAGGCTCTATATCAGTGTGTGTCTCTCTCTCCTCCCTGCCCGCTCCCACTGTCAGTGTTGTCAGCTGCCAGAATATGTATCAACAGCGAGGCAGGATGTGTGTGTGTGCAGGTGGTCTCATTCAAACCGTGTTAGTCCCCCTGTGCTTCCCCACCCCTGGCCCTGACACCCATTTGGCCCTGGAATAACAGTCTTCATCAAGACAGGCTGTGAGGGATGGTCTCTACCTTTAGACTCCCCTCTCCAACCCTAATAATCTGCCCACAGAAACCTCTAGCTACATACTGCATAGGGTTAGGGTTAGAGAGACTCCTATCTATAGGGTTAGGGTTAGAGAGACTCCTATCTATAGGGTTAGGGTTAGAGAGACTACCTATCTATAGGGTTAGGGTTAGAGAGACTCCTATCTATAGGGTTAGGGTTAGAGAGACTCCTATCTATAGGGTTAGGGTTAGAGAGACTCCTATCTATAGGGTTAGGGTTAGAGATATTACTATCTATAGGGTTAGGGTTAGAGAGACTACTATCTATAGGGTTAGGGTTAGAGAGACTCCTATCTATAGGATTAGGGTTAGAGAGACTCCTATCTATAGGGTTAGGGTTAGAGAGACTCCTATCTATAGGGTTAGGGTTAGGGTTAGAGAGACTCCTATCTATAGGGTTAGGGTTAGAGAGACTCCTATCTATAGGGTTAGGGTTAGAGAGACTCCTATCTATAGGGTTAGGGTTAGAGAGACTCCTATCTATAGGGTTAGGGTTAGAGAGGCTCCTATCTATAGGGTTAGGGTTAGAGAGACTCCAATCTATAGGGTTAGGGTTAGAGAGACTCCTATCTATAGGGTTAGGGTTAGAGAGACTCCTATCTATAGGGTTAGGGTTAGAGAGACTCCTATCTATAGGGTTAGGGTTAGAGAGACTCCTATCTATAGGGTTAGGGTTAGAGAGACTCCTATCTATAGGGTTAGGGTTAGAGAGACTCCTATCTATAGGGTTAGGGTTAGAGAGACTCCTATCTATAGGGTTAGGGTTAGAGAGACTCCTATCTATAGGGTTAGGGTTAGAGAGACTCCTATCTATAGGGTTAGGGTTAGAGAGACTCCTATCTATAGGGTTAGGGTTAGAGAGACTCCTATCTATAGGGTTAGGGTTAGAGAGACTACTATCTATAGGGTTAGGGTTAGAGAGACTCCTATCTATAGGGTTAGGGTTAGAGAGACTCCTATCTATAGGGTTAGGGTTAGAGAGACTCCTAACTATAGGATTAGGGTTAGAGTTAGAGAGACTCCTATCTATCCTAGCTTTTTTAAACTTCAAATACACTACATGTTTAAGATTTCCTGCATTGCAGGAAAGTTATCCTGCAACCGGATGATCAAATTACGATCCTACATCTGTAGGAATCAGTGACTTGTCTGCTTTACTGTTTTTGCTGTTGAGTTTTACTATTTGCCCTGATTGTGTTTCTATTGTATTCTGCCTATATCTAGGGATCTATCATATTCTGCAGTGTAAATCACTAGAGCTGTAAATGCTATTTGGTAGTAATAACCAAAACATCTACAGACACTATGTTTGATATACCAGGAAATTGCCATTTGAAATCTGTTATAGACATTCGTTTTTAAACTAATGTAATCATTTGCTTAAGATAAATAAAATATTATTTGCATAGTCATTACGTAACATAACATTAAACTCAAAACACCAAAGAATAAGCAAAACATTTCAGCATTTACAATAAACTTCAAATGGAGGTGACTGTGCAATGAATCTCACACTCATATTTTCTATTCTCGTAAGTACCAATGCTTTATCTATGGAGAACAATTTCATAGTCCTTGTACCTCCTGTCATCTATTGCCTAGGTTACTTGTGCAACCAATGCAAGTAAGCAGCTGTTTGACTGGTGTCGTCCGTCTTCTGACCGAGTGTTCCGTTCAAGGATTCACACGGTGTCAGTGTTCCGTTCAAGGATTCACACGGTGTCAGTATTCCGTTCAAGGATTCACACGGTGTCAGTATTCCGTTCAAGGATTCACACGGTGTCAGTTCTCTGCAAGTTTGTGCTGTTGTAGATTTTTTTCCCCTCATGCTTTCTTTTGCTTTTTTACCACCAAGCATTTCTAAGTGGAGGTAATCTTAGCCCCGAGACTGTATACATTTAAACTGCCAGGTATTTGAACAGGTAATTCCTTTCCCGGCCTGCAAAGCATGACCTTCATATGTGTCCCAAATGGCACCCTATTCCCATAGGGCTCTGGTCAAACTGGTCTAAAAGTAGTGCACTATATAGGGAAAAGGGTGCCATTTGGGATGCAGGCCTTCATATGTGTCAGTATAGGAACAACAGGGCCATACCCTCCACATGGAGTGTGTTTACATAGTGCCGATGTTGGGACTTTTTAAATGCCTTTTTCAAAAATGTATTTTTTCTCTTTCCCTCTGGTCGGCTCTCTATGGCAGGCTTTAAAGGAGCAGAGCAGGGTAGTAAGTTAGACGTTTTGTTTTTGTTTTTGATAAAGACACACGTTGTGTTATTGCTAACGGGTGACAAGGTGTAACTTGAGTACCTGTGTATGTTGGCTCAGGAATCTGCTGGGGCTTTTTCCTGACTTTCCTTAATTGACTTTCTAAAAGCAGAGGTCTGGGTAAAGAGGACGGGGTGATGGTGTGGTTAGGAAGAAATTCACAGGAGAATTTCTTAGATTCTTTCACAGGGAAATCTTATTTTGGTGTGGTCAGAACTGGGCTACACAAAATGTGTTATTTTTCTCCCTTGTGATTAAATGTTTTGAGGACAACATATTTCACATCTAGACGCTGTACTAGCAGGCCGTTCCCAGAATTCCATCACAGTTTTCTCTTGAGGACATGACCTAGACAATTATTGTAATGACATGCCTTTAGCAAATGGCTCTCTATCTCTCCATCCATCTTGTGACTCGGTTGCTTAGCCATTGGATAATGTCTCCAGGGCACTTAGGGAAAGTGTTCTACCTCACACAAGGGAAGGCATTGAGCACCTACTGTAGCAATAAAGTTATTCTAAAATTGAGCTACTTTTTAGTGGATTGGGCAGGATATTGGCTCTGATTATGCGGGAAAGAGTCAATAGAATCTGGCAACCATAGAATGACATATAAAACATACAGTAATTGAATTCTAGGATATCTGTGCTGGCAACACTGAGCCCTACTGATACCACAGAGACCTCCGGTTCTGTTAAGTTAGAAGAACTCTTGAGTTAATGAGTAAAGTCTTTATCATGTCTTTATCAGGTCCTACTTGATAAAGCTGTCATAGCCACTACGTCATGTTGTGTGTGAGTGTGTGTGTGTGTGTGTGTGTGTGTGTGTGTGTGTGTGTGTGTGTGTGTGTGTGTGTGTGTGTGTGTGTGTGTGTGTGTGTGTGTGTGTGTGTGTGTGTGTGTGTGTGTGTGTGTGTGTGTGTGTGTGTGTGTGTGTGTGATTGAGCACAGTTCCAGTTTACAGCATGAGCTTTTTATAACCCTTTTTGCATTGTGTTGGTTAGAACCTGCAGGGCTTGTTGTAACTGTATGCAAATTCAAGCAGACTTTCCCCATTCATTTCTCCACAGTGATGTTGACTGGCTGAGTCAGAATGACCATCTCTGTTTGAATGGGCATTAGACTGTGATGAACTAATGTGAAGGCATTCAAATTACATCCTAGAATACATTAGTTGACATTAGTTTACAGGATTTGATTTTGTGTAAATATTTTCCACAGCTAGCAGGTTATTGATATGTTTTCGTTTAACTTTACAATTTTTGGATTAGATGGAAAGGTGTTAGGCCTACATACTCATAATCTCTGTAAATTTGGTCTCTGTTGTGACAGTCCTTGTGAAGTTCCTGATCTTTTAGACGAAGGTCCCTCCTTGTGACTCAAGAGTGAATTTCCATTAAGTTTAGAGGGGGTCTGTGAAATTCAAACTTTCTACCCAAACAAGGGTGCTCTTCTCAGGCTATTCTGGTCTTCATTTGCACGTCAAAGGAGCTCTAACAAAACAGAAGTGGGGTTTTTAACACCTCCAAGACTTAAGCCACGTTATCTGACAGCGACAGAGGTTGCATCCCAAATGGTACCTTATTCCCTATTTAGTGCACTACTTTTGACCAGGGCCCATAGGGAATAGGGTGCACTATATAGGGAATAGGGTGCCATTTGCGACGCGGACAGAGAGAGGGCTCTGAAGTACGTGAACACAGAGATAAGAGAGAAGACAGAGTGATTAACGTCTCTTGATGTAAACCTCCTTCTTATCAGATACTTTAAAAGGCCTGGTTTGAAAGGGCCTAAAATTGCTGAGATTTTCGAAAGAGTAATGTGCACGGCACGCTCACCCTTAGACAATCACAGACACAAAGCCGTGTTATATAAGGGGATATTTACATTTTACATTTTAGTCATTTAGCAGACGCTCTTCTCCAGAGCGACTTAGTGCATACATTTTCATACTGAATATCATGTCCTCATACACGTGTACTGTGGTGTGGTAATGGAAGCAAACCCCTGTCCCAATACAATCTCAACCTCTGAACCAACTGTGTTTCACTGTGATTGGGACCAGTACAACAGGTCTCTGAATGTACCGTTCTGTGTCAGTCCACAAGCCTCCTGTCCTTGAACAACCTCTTAATTTCTCTCAGCATTCATGCCCAGCAATCTCGTTCTTGTCATGTGACGGATGGTGATGTAAGAGGGTTTAGTCATGATTTTAAGACCAGATCCATTTAATAGTCAGGCTGTACTCCACTAACCTATCTAATATACTGTACAGTCTTATTTCTACAGTAAGGGCTGTGAGCATCCATCCAGCTCACTGTTAAACCCTACTGACCCATGCTGACCCTAAATGCAGGCTTTCCAGCAGTGATGCTGAATAGGAGGTCTACGATACGTTACAGTGGTACATCGTGTAGGGATTCAACTCTAGGATGATATTGGCATGCTATACATGATATAGTCACTTTACAACCTGTCGTCTACTGTAACTACAATCTGCCGTTCAGATACAGCCTCACTGTTGTTTCTATACGAGAGCAGACCAGTGTCTACAAAGTGTTTTCATGAAAACAGCAACAGACCACAACGTTTGATATAGAGATGTCTCTCCCGATATAAAGCCTGAAGAACCACTGAATGAATGAGGAAATATACTAAACGTTGAATTTGGAGACATTTGATAACACTTTCTCTCCTCCTCTGTCTCCCTCGGGCAGCGCCCACGTGTGATGAACCTGGAGCGGCCGGTGGGGGCGGTGGGTGTGGGTGTCCGGGGCCTGGACATGGAGCAGCGGACGGGTGGGAAGCTGGGGAAACTGACCCTGGGCTTCCAGAGGAGCTCTACGTCAGACGATGACTCAGGCTGTGCCCTGGAGGAATACGCCTGGGTACCGCCTGGACTCAGACCTGAACAGGTGAGCAGCACGGCATCATCTTTATCATAATCACCATCATCATCATCATCATCATCATCATCATATCCTCATTTGTCTGTAGAATAGTCGACCACAAGCTTTCTCCAGTAACTACGGTCACTAACAAGGACCCCCTCAATGGCATCACATAACATCAGCAAATTAATGTATCCAAAATGTGTATTTGTGTTTGGTGCTTGTTAAATCAAAATGACGGTCAACAGCATCATCACCTTCAGTTAAATTAGATGGAGATACATGACTGTAACTATAACATGATGGAGATACATGACTGTAACTATAACATGATGGAGATACATGACTGTAACTATAACATGATGGAGATACATGACTGTAACTATAACATGATGGAGATACATGACTGTAATTATAACATGATGGAGATACATGACTGTAACTATAACATGATGGAGATGCATGACTGTAACTATAACATGATGGAGATATATGACTGTAACTATAACATGATGGAGATACATGACTGTAACTATAACATGATGGAGATATATGACTGTAACTATAACATGATGGAGATACATGACTGTAACTATAACATGATGGAGATACATGACTGTAACTATAACATGATGGAGATACATGACTGTAACTATAACATGATGGAGATACATGACTGTAACTATAACATGATGGAGATACATGACTGTAACTATAATATGACACTACTGTATTGTCATCCATTGGTTGAGTTGGATGAGTCTAGAGTTTTGTCTCGAGGTGGAAACAGAACATCTGGTGGGGCTGGTGTGACACTGGGATAGGCATCACACACACACACTCACTCACACACACACACACACACACACACACACACACACACACACACACACACACACACACACACACACACACACACACACACACACACACACACACACACACACACACACACACACACACACACACACACACACACACACACACACACACACACACACACACACACACACACACACACACACACACACACACCAATCCAAGCACACACACAACACAAGGATTTAAAGCCAAGTGACAGGGTGTTGCCATCTTCCTGAGGTGAGGCTGAGATGCAGCGTTGTGTGTAGAACCCAAGGGGACAGTTCACCCTCCTGGGGAGAGGTAGTGGGGGGCTGTTTGTGCCAGATCACACCACAGTTACCATTGGTTGTAACCCATATCTGAATGTCACAAAACACAGCAGGCAAACTGAATGTCCATCCACATAGATAGGCTAATACTAGACCCTGACCTGCCAGGAGGAATCAATCCACTCCTAATGTTAACTGTTGCAGATCAGGAGGAATCAATCCACTCCTAATGTTAACTGTTGCAGATCAGGAGGAATCAATCCACTCCTAATGTTAACTGTTGCAGATCAGGAGGAATGCTGACATCTGCTGATGTAAAAAGGGCACTATAAATACATTTGATTTGATTTGATTTGTAAATGCCCTTGGTGGTAGGATGTAGAGTCACATTATTTGTCCGTGTCACAAAACGGGGACGCACACAGAGAATAGCAGCAATAGGGTGATTCTCCATCTGTACTGATGCCTCCTGACAGATTCTATCTCTCTCTCTTGTCTCCCTCTCTGCCCCCGATATTCTAACAACCCCTCACAGGCATAGAATTCCTGTGACACACAAACGCACGCACACACGCACATATGCACACAGAACCCCCCCTCCACACACACACGCACACACCACACCCTTCCACTGACATCAGACTGAACACAGAAGTACAAATCCTCAAACAAACTGCAGCCAGACTACAGGCTTTAATGTTTAATGTCTGGAGTCTATAAATACAGACGTACTGACATGCCATTCGGCCCTCCTGCAGAGTGCCTGTGATCTCCCGGAAATGTCCGTCTGTAGGAGTCGGGAGAAAGTGGGATAAAGTCAACACTGATCTATATGATTTAAGACAAATAATAATCATGGTAATGCAGGTCATCATGTAAATGTTTTTCAGTGTTTTCCAACAATGAGAGTTCTGTTTCAGAGTGAATCAGTCTAGGGCTAGGCTGTACGTCCCATGCTTTAGGGTTCACAGTTCTATCTTTTGGGCACAACAGTCCTATTACCTCATGTTGTCGCTGGAATGTTGATGAGATATATTTGTCTCAGGTGCTTCCCTCTATTGAGTCTGACTGTTACAAACCAGTCTACAATTAAGTCTCAATATGGCATAAACTATACACTCTTAGAATTTTTTTTCTCCAAAAGGCTTCTACAGCTGTCCCCATAGGATAACTCCTTTTGGTTTCAGGTAGAGCTATTTTGGGTTCCATGTAGAACCCTCAGTGGAAAGGGTTCTACATGGAACCAAAAAGGGTTCTTCAAAGGGTTATCCTATGGGGACAGCCAAATAACCCTTTTAGGTTCTAGATAGCACCTTTTTTTCTGTACAAGCTATTATAAATATATGTTCACATCCTGTTTCAGTTAGTGCCCTGCTCTGTTAGTGCCCTGACATGCAAACTCAGCAGATAGTTACTGTGGCCTGTTAGCCTGTAGGGTTAGAGTGGTTTAGAGTCTGGTTTTAATGCCTCCTTCCTAGTGATACTGACTGTGTGGCTGTAGCATCATTAAGACTGGCCTCTTTCTTTACAGTTCAGCTCCGTTTGCAAACAGGGCTGGCCTCTGTCTCCAGGCTATGTGGCACTTTCCCAAAGCTCTCTTACTCCCTCTCTCCCTCTCCACCTCTCTCTCTCTCCCTCTCTCTCTCTCTCTCTCTCTCTCTCTCTCTCTCTCTCTCTCTCTCTCTCTCTCTCTCTCTCTCTCTCTCTCTCTCTCTCTCTCTCTCTCTCTCTCTCTCTCTCTCTCTCTCTCTCTCTCTCTCTCTCTCTCTCTCTCTCTCTCTCTCTCTCTCTCTTCCTTCTATCTCTCCCCCACCCTCTCATTAACCATGAGCACACATGGAAGTAATGAAGGTCTGAAATCAACAGGAGGCCTCCCAAGCCAAATACCTTGTTTTTGTAACCTTACTCCCCCATCCACCCATCCCTGTTTCCCAGCTCTTTACTCACTACACCTCTAGAATGTGTGGAGGCAAAACAGGGTCTTCATATTCATAGATAGTCATGGACTCATGGTGGAGAGATGGCCACATTAATCAAGAAAATTTAGAGTCTTGTATGAACTGTGACCTGAGTGATTTTCCACTGACTGACTGTCACTGGCTGACTGACCCTGGCCATTGTTGGCATATCATGGTGGATCTGACCCGAACAAAGCTCTTTAAGCAGCTGTGATTGTGCTCTTGTCATGGAGCCCAGTGGGGTATTTATGATGCAGGGCAATACAGATACTGGAGCTATGCCTGGTCTTTTTAGCGTCAGCATCACCCTCTAACTGAACTACTAAACCATTAAGACCAACAAGGTACCTGTGTGATTGAAGGTGGATTTGCAGTATCACAGAACTACGACTGTTCTAACCCTTCACCACCCCCCCCATCCCCCTCCCATCCCTCCATCCTCCATCCCTCCATCCCTCCATCCCTCCATCCCTCCATCCCTCCATCCCTCCACCCCCCCATCCCCCCATCCCTCCATCCCCCCATCCCTCCATCCCCCCATCCCTCCATCCCCCCATCCCTCCACCCCCCATCCCTCCACCCCCCACCCTCCATCCCTCCATCCCTCCATCCCTCCATCCCTCCACCCCTCCATCCCCCCATCCCTCCACCCCTCCACCCCTCCATCCCTCCATCCCTCCATCCCTCCATCCCTCACCCCCATCCCTCCATCCCCCATCCCTCCATCCCCTCCATCCCCCATCCCTCCATCCCTCCACCCTCCATCCCCCATCCCTCCATCCCCCATCCCCCACCCCTCCACCCCTCCATCCCTCCATCCCCCATCCTTCCACCCCTCCATCCCCTCCATCCCTCCACCCCTCCATCCCTCCATCCCTCCATCCCTCCACCCCTCCATCCCCCATCCCTCCATCCCTCCATCCCCCCCATCCCTCCATCCCTCCATCCCTCCATCCCCCCCATCCCTCCATCCCCCCATCCCTCCATCCCCCCATCCCTCCACCCCCATCCCTCCATCCCTCCATCCCTCCACCCCTCCATCCCCTCCACCCCCCATCCCTCCATCCCTCCATCCCTCCACCCCCCCATCCCTCCATCCCCCCCATCCCTCCATCCCCCCATCCCCCCCATCCCTCCATCCCTCCATCCCCTCCACCCCTCCATCCCTCCATCCCTCCACCCCCTCCATCCCTCCATCCCCCCATCCCTCCATCCCCCCATCCCTCCATCCCCTCCATCCCTCCATCCCCTTCCACCCCCCATCCCTCCACCCCCCCATCCCTCCATCCCTCCATCCCCTCCACCCCTCCACCCCTCCATCCCTCCATCCCTCCACCCCTCCATCCCTCCATCCCCCCATCCCCCCATCCCCCCATCCCTCCATCCCTCCACCCCTCCATCCCCTCCACCCCCCCCATCCCTCCATCCCCCCATCCCTCCATCCCTCCATCCCCTCCATCCCTCCATCCCCCCATCCCTCCATCCCTCCATCCCTCCATCCCCCCATCCCCAGGTACAGCTGTATTTCTCCTGTCTTCCGGAGGACAAGGTCCCATACGTCAACAGTCCTGGAGAGAAACACAGGATCAGACAGCTGCTCTACCAGCTGCCCCCTCATGACAATGAGGTAAGAACTGAACCCAGGACAGAGAGATCATCTACTGGGTCTGTATTCACATAGTCTCGGTTAACCCAGAACTAAAGTCTCAGGTAATGGGTCAGCTGCTCGATTAGGTTCTGGGTCCATGCGTGTTAAGAGAAGGAATTAAGAGATGCTAGAACGAAGAACGGAACCATAACGAGGGGCTCCACCCTCTTTCAGCCCAAATTATGGGCCGAAAGTCCCATCCCCTTCTGAAATTCGAAAGATGCTAACACCTGCGAAATCATGATTTGTCCAAATAACCTGCTGTTCGCTATCCAACACATCACATTCCAATTCCAACAGATTCTACGGTACCAGTTATATTTACGTAGATCTGTCCATGAGAGATTAGTATTCACAAAGCGTCTCACAGTAGGAGTACTGATCCAGGATCAGTTGCACCTTTTAAATCATAATTAATAAAAGGGGGGACCTGATCCTAGACACTCTTTGTGAATACAGGCCCTGGTCCCAGGTCTGAATGTGCTCCAGCCAGACAGTAATAGTCAGCGGAGATGGCTTTAACCACACAGATATGGGATCAGGCCAGGAGAGAGCCTCCATAATGCTGACTAATGAATGTCACCTTGTCACAGTGGAGATATTCTAGCAAAAACAAACCACTCACATCCCCTACTACACTCACCATAGTAACATATGGTGCATTACTGCATTTAAACACAACCGGATTCTTGTAATGTCTTTGTAGTTTGTAAACCAGCACTCCTTGGGCCCACATTGTAACCCATCCCTTTAGTCACCACAGTTTACACTAGGAGATCTGCAGAGGGGCTATGTGGGGCTATCACAGAGGGCACCTTTGACTGCTCTGCTCCTCCTGTCCTGTAGGTGGGCAGGCGTTTGTTCGTTGGAACAATAAAGCTTTTGACTGAGTGATTTTATGATGTTTGCTGCAAGGCTCAGAGCGGAGCGGCATACTGCAGCAGGGTAGAAGGGGAGATTCCAGGCATAGGTGTGGTTTACAATGCCTCCTTAAAGTGGGGCACACACACACTCACACTGGACACGGAGCACACACACGCGTGCACACACACACACACCAGAGGACGTTTAGAGAGCGGCGCTTCGTTGGCTCTTCTTGTGTACCAGCGTTGTTTACTGTTGTTAGGGAACCACAAGGCCCATTGTTGGTTGTTAGTCTTCCACATATTTTTATTTCTCTGTGTCGTGATTGTCTGCTCTAAACATCAGGCTTGATGTGTGTATGTTCATGCTATCCTTGGGGTGAGCCTCAAGGGGAAAAACATGTTTTCTTCCATAAAATAACCATAAAATACATCTGTGGTGAAAGCAGTGAGGGTTCTCAATGTGAAGGTTTTATCTGTTGGGAAAAAACTGAGTTTGTGTTCACAGAGGAACCTGTCTTTCATTCTCTCATTCCCTCTCTCTCTCTCTCTCTCTCTCTCTCTCTCTCTCTCTCTCTCTCTCTCTCTCTCTCTCTCTCTCCCTCCCTCCCTCCCTCCCTCCCAGGTGCGGTACTGCCAGTCTCTCAGTGAGGAGGAGAAGAGGGAGCTCCACATGTTCAGTGTCCAGAGAAAGAGAGAGGCTCTGGGGAGAGGAACTCCCAGGATGCTCCCCCGAGCCCTGCAACACACCCTCTGTGAACATGTACGTTCACACACACACACACACACACATACATGCACCCACGCGCGCACCCACCCACAATCCGAGTACAAACTGGATTGCCATCTTATAAGACATTTCGAGGCGAGGAAGAAAATGACGTTAAAGCCAGTAAATATGTCTCTCCCTTCCTCATTACATGTCAATCCTATAAAGAGCTGCTACTTCCTCCTGAAGCGCAGCTACTCCTGCTAGGCAGAGCAGAACAAGAGAACAAGCTAACGACACAGGGCAGTACCGTGGCTGTTTTTTAAAAGACTTACTGACCCCCGTTGGCCTCGCTCTGTTCTATTCTGTTCTAGTCTAAAATGTGTGTCCCAAATGGCATCCTATTCACTACATAGTGTACTACTTTTGACCAGGGCCCATAGGGAAGTAGTGCACTGTGTAGGGAACTAGGGTGCCAGTTGGGACGTAACCTAAAGCTCCAGTGCTAATGTGACGATTTAATCAAGGGCAGAATCTGTCTCATTAACAACTAACCCACTCAGAGGGAGCAGAGAGGAGGAAGTGTGGACATTAGGAGCTCGTGCTCAATCCGAGCGTGGAAGTCATTCCAGCAAAAAGAATGTGCCCAATTTCCTGCCGTCAAAAATAAATCTAAACAGCGTGTTGCGTTCGGATCAACTGTACACTGGTCAGTAGGCACCCATTAACCCAGTGCTCTACAGGCTGTACAATAGTATCTCTCTCTCTCTGTCTCTCTGTCTCTCTGTCTCTCTCTCTCTCTCTCTCTCTCTCTCTCTCTCTCTCTCTCTCTCTGTCTCTCTCTCTCTCTCTCTCTCTCTCTGTCTCTCTCTCTCTCTGTCTCTCTCTCTCTCTCTCTCTCTCTCTCTGTCTCTGTCTCTCTCTCTCTCTCTCTCTCTCTCTCTCTCTCTCTCTGTCTCTCTCTCTCTCTCTGTCTCTCTCTCTCTCTCTCTCTCTCTCTCTCTCTCTCTCTCTCTCTCTCTCTCTCTCTCTCTCTCTCTCTCTGTCTCTCTGTCTCTCTGTCTCTCTCTCTCTGTCTGTCTCTCTAGTGACCACATCCTATTAGACTAGAGACCACATCCTATTAGACTAGTGACCACATCCTATTAGACTAGTGACCACATCCTATTAGACTAGTGACCACATCCTATTAGACTAGAGACCACATCCTGTTAGACTAGTGATCACATCCTGTTAGACTAGTGACCACATCCTGTTAGACTAGTGACCACATCCTATTAGACTAGTGACCACATCCTGTTAGACTAGTGGTCACATCCTATTAGACTAGTGACCACATCCTATTAGACTAGTGATCACATCCTGTTAGACTAGTGACCACATCCTGTTAGACTAGTGACCACATCCTGTTAGACTAGTGACCACATCCTGTGTGAGGCAGAACAATTCAAAGCATGGCTGGTTTGAGTGCCGGAGTACTGGCATGTTGTAAAGGCATGGCTGGTTTGAGTGCCGGAGTACTGGCATGTTGTAAAGGCATGGCTGGTTTGAGTGCCGGAGTACTGGCATGTTGTAAAGGCATGGCTGGTTTGAGTGCCGGAGTACTGGCATGTTGTAAAGGCATGGCTGGTTTGAGTGCTGGAGTACTGGCATGTTGTAAAGGCATGGCTGGTTTGAGTGCCGGAGTACTGGCATGTTGTAAATTACATAATACCCCAGAGGAAGAACAGGGAGGGAGACGGTAATCCCTCTGGACAGCAGATGTGGGCTGTCACCCCCCGTACACACAGAGAGAGAGAGAGAGAGAGAGAGAGAGAGAGAGAGAGAGAGAGAGAGAGAGAGAGAGAGAGAGAGAGAGAGAGAGAGAGAGAGAGAGAGAGAGAGAGAGAGAGAGAGAGAGAGAGAGAGAGAGAGAGAGAGAGAGAGAGAGAGAGAGAGAGAGAGAGAGAGAGAGAGAGAGAGAGAGAGAGTGAGCGACTCACCACAAAGCGGCATGTTTTTGTCTATAGCTGTGGTTTTCGAATGCCTTACCTTCAGGGGACACGCGACACCCCGGTTTCCAAGGCCGATGGCGGCTTGGTAATAACGGACAACAGCTGTGAGTGGTGTCCCAGAGCCCTAGTGCTCAGACCTGGGTTCAAATAGTATTTGAAATTATTTCAAATACTTTAGCCTGGCTTGATTGAGCTTGCCTAGCGCAATGGGACCGCTGCCCATCTGGCACTCCAGGCAGGTTAAAGCAAACGATGAAAGTATTTGGAAGATTTCTAATAGTATTTGAACCTAGGTCTGGTAGTGGTTATATAAAGACTGATGACTGTATGTTCAGACACGCTCTGCTGAGCTTTCTGGAGTCATACGATCTGGAGCGATGAGGCTTTAGTATAGTGTTTGGTTTTACTTAAACATATACAGAACAAAACAACACAGACACACACACAAGGACACACACACCATGACAATTTACTCATTCATTGGTGTTTTGTGTGGACTGAAACACCCCATAACCATTTACTCATTCATTGGTGTTTTGTGTGGACTGAAACACCCCATAACCATTTACTCACTCATTGGTGTTTTTTGTGGACTGAAACACCCCATAACCATTTAGTCATTCATTGGTGTTTTGTGTGGACTGAAACATCCCATAACCATTTACTCATTCATTGGTGTTTTGTGTGGACTGAAACATCCCATAACCATTTACTCATTCATTGGTGTTTTGTGTGGACTGAAACACCCCATAACCATTTACTCATTCATTGGTGTTTTGTGTGGACTGAAACACCCCATAACCATTTACTCATTCATTGGTGTTTTTTGTGGACTGAAACACCCCATAACCATTTACTCATTCATTGGTGTTTTGTGTGGACTGAAACATCGCTTGATATGACTCAGTGATCCGTTCTGTTTTGCTGGCAACTTAATTAAGCAACAAATACACTGTTTACTCTAACCAACACGCTTGTTGATATCTTTTGCATGTCACATGGTCCCAGATCAGTTTGTGCTGTCTTGCCAACTCTTAGGATCATTGTCACATGACTGGCACAAACAGATCTGGGAACAGGCTATGTATACCCTGCTTCTTCAACGATACCCCATTGGTCTCCACATTAACATTTTGCGATTTAATTTCATCCCCAGTGTGGCGAAGGCATCAGCGGAGGAGAGATGGCCATCTTTGCGTCGCGGGCGGGTCCGGGGCCGTGCTGGCACCCAGCATGCTTTGCGTGCGCCACGTGTCAGGAGCTGCTGGTAGACCTGATCTACTTCCACCAGGATGGAAAGATCCACTGTGGACGGCACCACGCCGAGCTGCTGAAACCACGATGCTCAGCCTGCGATGAGGTGAGATCACTGTGTGTGTGTGTGATCAATAAGCTAATTACCTGAGCATTCTGCTCAGCCTGCGATGAGGTTAACTCATTGCAGACATGAAACATTGAAACATTTGGCTTGAAACAATGCCAGACTTCTTTTCAACATACAGTAGTTAGGCTTTAGTCAGTCTGCTCATTAAACACTGGAGATAGACAGAAGCCTACCGAAGCGATGTGACCTATAAGCTTATTGCACGATTAGTAACTGAAGTTGAATTAATCTTGTGTTCCGTTTCCTAATTATTCTGTAAGTAGCAGACAGTATTTAAACATGTCTGTTTATCCCTCCTCTCAGATCATCTTTTCTGATGAGTGCACGGAGGCGGAGGGACGTCACTGGCACATGAAGCACTTTGCCTGTTCCGAGTGTGAGACGGTGCTGGGCGGTCAGCGGTACATCATGAAAGATGGCCGCCCCTACTGCTGCGGCTGCTTCGAGTCTCTGTACGCGGAGTACTGTGAAGCCTGCGGGGAGAATATAGGTGAGTCAATATCTCTGGTTCATAAGTGGTCAATCTATGCCTGATTACTTGAATAAATAAACAGTTCTTGACATAATGTGCAGCCTGTTGCTGAAGCCTTTTAAAGATGTTGCTCTACACTCTCTCCCTCCCTTCCCTCTCTTCCCTCCCCTCCCTTCTTGCCTCCCCCAGGAGTGGACCACGCCCAAATGACCTACGAGGGTGTCCACTGGCACGCTACAGACACGTGTTTCTGCTGTGCCCAGTGTAAGAGCTCCCTGCTGGGCTGTCCCTTCCTGCCCAAGCAGGGCCGCATCTACTGCTCCAAGGCCTGCAGCCTGGGAGAGGATGTCTACACCTCAGACTCCTCCGACTCCGTCTTCCAGTCTGCCCACTCTCGTGAATCCCGCCAGAGCCACATGGGCAAGAGCAGCCACCCGGTGGCTGAACAGTGGAGGCACTCCCAGCTCTTCAACCCCGTTGCAGTGGCTGACTATAACAAGACTCCTAGTCTATATGGAGACAGATATAGAGAGGACAGGGATATGGATATTGTGGGCCAAAAGCTGTCCCACATGGGCTTCACTGAGGAGCGCACCTGGAGGGACCGAGAGGAGCAGGAGGCTCCGGAGGATCCAGAGGAGTGGGCCGAACACGAGGACTACATGACACAGCTCCTGCTCAAGTTCGGGGACCGCGCCGGGGTGTTCCAGACACAGCCTTCAGAGGAACCCAGCACCAGTAGGTCAGCCGAACCCTGGCTGAAGCCTGAGACTAAACCGGCCTCCACCTCCACCACCACCAGTCCCACGAACCAGAGCCACAGTCACCTGCCTGAGACGTACTGGGCCCAGTCCCAGGATGGACTTGTCAGTAAGAAGCACCTGCCTGAGACGTACTGGGCACAGTCCCAGGACGGGCTTGGGGATTCAGCTTACGGAAGCCACCCTGGCCCTGCTAGCGCCAGAAAGATCCATGATCTGGAGCTGGACCAGGGGCTGATTGACCAGAGGGTTAGCGCTGGGGGAGCAGGGTTATGGATGCTGGACCCCAGGCAGTGGTGTGAAGACTCTCTGGAGTGTATCACAGACAAGCTGAGGAAGACTGAGCAGAGTGTCGGGGACTCCATGGACTCTCTAGCCCTCTCTAACATCACTGGTAAGAGTTCATATCACAGGCGCTTGCTGTAAAACAGTGTTTGGTGAACTTCTGGTGAAAGTAGTCTGGTAGTCGGCGATCAGTTCTTAATTCCAGTGTGATAATGGAGATTTAAATGGAACAGGAAAGGATAGTATACAAAGCCATGAAGCACATTAGCTACAGTAATTAGCTACAGTAAAGAACTCTTGTTTTCCTGCTTCTTTCTTGAGTAACATACGTTTATATTCTCCTGTCCTCCCAGGTGCGTCAGTGGACGGAGACAGTAAGGAGCGTCAGATCCTCTACTCCCTCCACAACCTGCTGGACCCAGAGCCAGAAGACTGTGATAAGATGAGCAACATGGGCACCCTCAACTCCTCCATGCTCCATCGCAGCGCCAACTCTCTGGATCACCAGGAGGGGCAGCAGACCAGAAGGAGGTAGAGGAGGTGCAGAGGGGGCGCAGAGGGTACAGGGGCCAGTGTCTCTCCCCCTCCCGCCCCTCCCTCCTAAACAGGAGATGCCACCTCCTCACCTTCAGCTGCCAGTGTTGAGGAGGAGCAGGTCCCAGTCCACACGGCCACCAGGCCAGCAGATGGTCAAGTTCTCTGAGGACACGGTGGATAACGGGTCTTACCAGAACCTGGCGGTGCGTCAGCCTCCTCAGAGTGAGAGGACGCGTCGGAGGGTGTACCACCCTCACCACGAGGACCCCGACAGGCCACGCCGGCACCACGGCCACCACCGCAACCGCAAAGCACGCTCGGACAACGCTCTTAACCTCCTGCCTAAGGAACGGGTGCAGAGGCCCTACGAGAGCCAGGGACATGGTCTGAGTTCCCTTCAGGAACATCACGCGGCCCTCTTCAACCAACCTGGCCCTGGTGCTCACAGGCCGCCCCCCTACCCCCACACCACCTCGGACTACTCCCTCCAGGCTCGGGGCGACCGGGATCGCGACCGCTTCCTAGGCGGCCTGTACGCTGACGAGGAAGACTGGTGCTCCACCTGCTCCTCCTCTTCCTCAGACTCTGAGGAGGAAGGTTACTTCCTGGGGCAGCTCATTCCCCAGCCCAGGGTTCCTAGCAGGTATCAATACTACACTGATGACTTCCCAACACGCGTTACGGCCATGTCGCCTAACGACTCACGGACTAAATCCAGAAAGAAGGGTCACAGAGGCAAGAACTGTATCATTTCATAATCTAGATGTAAATTCTGTTTTACTTCCAGGACTAATAATTTGTGGACAGGTGGGGACATCAGCTGTTCTTTGTAGTTTGACTTGCTGAACATAATATTGGACGCGAACAAAACATTGTCCATTGTATTGGGCATAATGACATCTTATTATGGGTCATGTCTAACACTCAAACCAGAAGACATTTTCTCCTTTTTGTTTTTATAAAAATTGCCAAAAAACACATTTTTTTTTTTTTACAACATTGTATGATGAACCATTGAAAGTATTCCAGCAATACCATTGTGTGTATTAAACAGCAATTAATGCACTACTGTTATTGCTGACAAGGAGAGGAATAGTTAGTAAAGTAGACTTCTAGAGACTAACCAAAATAATTATTTAATAGTACAAAATATGAATGTATATATTGTTAAGTTAAAATGTTAATACTGGTATTTTTATATCCCTGGGTTTTAACTAAGATTTTTCTGGTTTTGATGTAAACAGAGTAGGGAGGCGGGACAAGCTGTTATTGTAGTAACAAGCAGACCTATTTTGCACGCATCACTTGTCAATCAATCAAGGCTTTATAAAAAAATATAAATAAATTGTTGCCGGGATACAGACCATCTGCTTACTCAAATCAAAGTGCCATAATATCTGGTTTCTGATGTTTCTGGTAACAATTAACCGTTTCTGGTAACATTTTACATGAAGTTGCTCTTAAACCTCTCAACATCAATGTAAAGTGATACCCTGTGTCTTTCCTGTATTCCAATGTTTACGCTATTCTCGAACGCGCTTGTCCCTCAGTGTAAAATACAATGTAAAACCAACCTGATGGGAGACAGAGTAATTTACATTACAGAGGTCTTCTCCATACATGCCCTTTAATCAGTGCAGGTCATTATACCATGAATACTTAAAATGTTATGTAATGTAAAGAAGCTTTTAATAAATATTCTTACGAAACGTTTCAGAATTATTTTCCAGTTTTTCATATGTAGTAGAATAATTGATTTTATAGTGTTTTTTGACAAAGTAAATATTCATATTGGGCAATGCAAATAACTTGGATGGTGTTCAAGCATTGCACCTCAACCAAACACTGACCCACAAAGGCACCAAACCTGATATGTGAATGGTAGATACCAGATAGTCTAAAACTCCATTGACATTTAAAAAAAAATCATCTTTATTATTATTATTGTTATACTCAAAAATCATTTTCTCACAAATCATCAAAGACATGTCAGTTCCACATATAGAAAGTTGAATTGAACCTGGGACATTTAGAAAGTGTTTCTGTTTTGTTGTTGAGAAAATTAGCACTGGTGGTGAATACAACATTCTGTCAAGAAACACAACATCTAAATCACACATAACAGGCCAGGACCATTCTGGTTGGAGTAGAACATCCAGTCGATTAACATTTCAAATACTAAAGAAAAGAGGAGAGCAGGAAGAGTTCATAAAACAAGACATCGCTTCTTAACTGGACCTTCCTTGCTGAGGATTGTTTGTGGTACCAGTGGATAATGACCTCTAACACGGCACTCTTCACCATTAGATTACCAGTTCAGTAAAAACACTGATGACCGTTCCTATGATTACGCTGGTTAACAGTTTTAAAATCTGTAATTCCTAGATGAACTATTAGCCTAAATTGACATACCAATTCTACTAGTTAAGGACATTGTAGAACCAATACCCTCATCGGGTGGTGAGTAAGTAGCTGAACATGACTTTGAACACTGTTTTTGACGATTGCTGGACATTATCAGTACATATGGGTCCCCTGGATGTGGTGCATCTCTGGCCTGAAACCCAGAAAGATGGAAAAACATGGGGCCAATACTGCTCAAGATATCCATAGTCTTAACACATGGCAGACTCCTGGGAGTCCTGCCCTCACTGTATGCCCAAACTGGAGGCCCAACAATAAGACAGGACCTGATTGGCTCCCTTACAGTAAGATGGGACGTGATTGGCTGTCTTGTCTCAGATGGAGGGTTCCGGTTGCCGTACGACCTCAATCACCTCATCCAGATCGGAGATGAAGTGCTTGAGGTCATCAAGGCAACGCTCCCTGATCTCTCCCAGGTTCTCTCGGAGTGGCGTCTGCAGCTGCTTCTCCAGACTGGCGTCCTTAGCAACCAGCATCTTCACTACCATGCCAAACGTCTCACAGTCCTGTCGGTACACCTGGAAAACAACACAACAATAGAACATCAGAAACAGGAGCCAATAACACATCATATTTTGGTCATTTAGCAGACGCTCTTATCCAGAAGGAATTTCAGTCAGTGCAATATAATACAACAATCACAACACAACATGATCAACAAGAAGAACATATTTTTCGTTGACTACAGAAATAGAACAAACGAACAGTACTAGCTCTTTAGAGATGAGGAACATCAGTACTTCCAAGTCCTTGGAATATGAGGGGCTGGTTTTAGAAACGATTTCCTGATGAGCCCAGAGCTAGCTCTCGCCTATGTGCTCGTACAATAAAGGGAGAAGAGAACACTGTGGAGTTAACACACTGTTCATTGTGTCAACACATAGACCCAGGTCCCCTGTCAGCACACAAGCCTTCTTATTGGCTAGCCTGGCCCTGGGGCCAATAAAAACACAGTAGAGGAGTTGAAGCTCTAGGGCTTGTAACAGGTGTGAGGGGAACAATGAGAGGAGAGGTGTTAAAACTGCTGATCCACACCTCGTCTTCAACGGCTCACACAGACCAGCAAATATACTGCTGATGTCATACAAGGTCAAACCTAGAGCACAGTCTAATGATTTGATCAGAGGATTGGTTTAGCTTATCTAAAATGAATTCAATCCAACATCAACATTAGAGGAAACTGTCATGACAAATTTGGATTACAAGAGCTAAATAAAAGAAGGCATTAAATCTGTAATCTTTCCCATCACGATAACTCACAAACTGAAACATGCACTGACAAGAAAAGATTTAAATAACGGAGGGAAAACACCAAGATAAGACACTGTTGAACTGTCATTAAGATGAAAAACAGTCCACCCCATTGCCCCAGGGTGACACCTGGAAAAGGTTCTCACCATAAACATGCAGAGGGAGAGAGAAAAGTGGAAAAGTGGCCTGTTTATAATTGTGACCTACTACAGACCAACATGAGAGCAGAGAATACATGCAGTCAGGATCATTATGGACATTCCAACATGGTCCACTCACTATTCCTTTGTTACCACACCCGGACAGCCCTTAGAATCTCTCTCCACTGCATACTTAGAGATGTCTCAGACAGCACAGAGTCGTGCCGTCCTGAGTAGTGTTAGCTTCCAGCTACAGTCCTTTTTCCCAGGCACTCAGTCTCTGACAGTCTGCAGCTTTAAGAGGTGAGTCACTGTCAGCCTTTAGGAAACTAACACAGATCTCTCTCTCTCTCTCTCTCTCTCTCTCTCTCCTCCTCCTCCTCCTCCTCCTCCCTCCCTCCTCCCTCCTCCTCCTCCCTCCTCCTCCTCCTCCTCCCTCCTCCCTCCTCCCTCCTCCTCCCCCCCCCCCTTTATTTAACTAGGCAAGTCTGTTAAGAACAAATTCTTATTTACAATGACGGCCTACACCGGCCAAACCCGGACGACTGGGCCAATTGTGCGCCGCCCTACGCGACTTCCAATCACGGGCGGATTGTGATACAGCCTGGAATCGAACCAGGGGGTCTGTAGAGACGACCTCTAGCACTGAGACGCAGTGCCTTAGACCGCTGCACCACTCGGGAGCCCTGTGTGTGTTGGAGTTGAAGACGAGCCACAGCTGAGTTTGGCTGGGCAGGAATGTGAAGGTTGGGGAGGGGGACGACGACATCTAAACTGGGTTACAGTCAGGATGCATCCCAAATGGCACCCTATTCCCTATATAGTGCACTACTTTAGACAAGGGCCCATGCGGCAATTTGGGACACAGCCTCAGTCATCCACCTAACCCAACCTAACACCATTAACAGTTGCTACTGTACTGCTAGGCATTTTCACTTCCAGGCTATTTTTAGCCAATCACAATGTTGCTGGGCGTGGACTAGAGCCAGGCTATGTAAGGAAGGCAGACATTCCATCTCAAGAGGCCATGATAATGAAATCACATGAAACCTCTAATGGCTATAATATTAGATGTATGTTAATCAAGAGCCGTACCCATTCATACACGTACATAAATGACTGTGTTAATCAGCACTTCATTGTGTTAAGGCTGTATTGTTAGTTCTATAGTAATAGAGATGGTCAGGCAACGTAGTGAGTGTATTTCCAACCTCAAATCCTTAGTTACTATACCATGAGTGGTTTAGATTCATAGGTAGGCTATACTGAAAATGACCAGAATTAAGTTGTTAATAACAGGAGGTACCAATCAGTCCAACGCAGGAAGTGCCATGTTCCAACTCCTAACAATGCTTAGAATGCATTTCATAGAGCAAACTGTACTTTCACATACTTCCTGTGTGACCCCGTTACCCAATCAAGGAGGAAGTTGCTCTTGACCACTGGAGGTGTGGGTGGCTGTGGGTTTGGGTCCTGTTGTTGAGCCTATTGCTTTGAGCATGGAGGCGTTGACTGGTGGGAGTGCAGGGCCTGATCTCTGGGCTGTGGATCAGAGAGATACCGTACACCGGAAGGACAGGGAGGGGACCCAGCCGGGACACGGAGACAGGGTCCACAGCCCCTCTCTGATTAGAGCCTGGGGGCTGAGGAGGAGGAGAGGCCACACATTGTGGCTTTGGAGCTTAAAGGGTCACTATTAAATCAAAACATGCTACCGGCTTTCCAGGTTATGAGGGGTACGGCCTACCTCATAACCTGTGTCCCAAACGGCACCCCATTCCCTACATAGAGCCCTGGTCAAAAGTAGTGCACTATAAAGGGAATAGGGCACCATTTGGGACACAGCCCTAGTCTGGTGCCACATTCTAGATGATGATGAATAGGCCCTATACAGACTGAATGCCACCCATGCCTTTCTACCACTCCATGGCAGTGAGCTAAGCTTGTAGCGCCATTTATATGCCTTCTCCCCCTCCTCCTCTAATGTGAGAAGGCCATGGAGGTGGAATTTAGTCCAATTTCACTTAGCTACAAACACACACAGGAGGTATGTAGGCTATATGGGACTACAGGTGGTATGTGAAAACCGTAGAGGGTTGAGGCTGCCAGTATAGGCTAAGTGTACAGTGGAGGAGATGGCTAGACCAGATTGTGGAGGGAAAATAAACATATCTTTGTGTGTGTGTGTGTGTGTGTGTGTGTGCGGTTGACATCTGGTTGACACTTGTTGAGCGGTTAACCATTACTGCAGAGGAGAGCCTCATTTCACTTCACAGAGCTTTCTAATGTGAAATAAGGGGGGTTGTTTCTTGAAAGGATTCCATGCCGTGTCGCGTAACTATGCATGATCTGAGGACCTAAACAAACACTTCAAATCACTTGGTTTGGAAAAGAGCAGCAAAGTGAAACCTCAGAGGATAAAAACAGATGCTGTTGAGGAGAGGCCCAGTGCTCTCAGGAATAGTTTCTCTAAAGCAATGCTTCTTTATTCAGATAGAAAGAGGACTGAACAATAGGTTTTGAAGTACTCGTTTGGGACATCTCTTTTGCGTTCTCTGACAGCACATCACGTCAAATACAAGCCTACGCTTCAACCACACAAAAAGGAGCTTTCTATTGAAATCTCACTGTCCATCTATCTCACTGTCAGTTTGCAGTGAGATCAAGACAAACTTCAATGTGACACATAAAGGTATTGCTTTCAACATAAACATTACATCTTATTATGAATTTAATGCTAGATGTGTTCTCTGACTAGACCTAGAGGAGAGCTGACCAGATGTGTTCTCTGACTAGACCTAGTGGAGAGCTGACCAGATGTGTTCTCTGACTAGACCTAGAGGAGAGCTGACCAGATGTGTTCTCTGACTAGACCTAGAGGAGAGCTGACCAGATGTGTTCTCTGACCAGACCTAGAGGAGAGCTGACCAGATGTGTTCTCTGACTAGACTTGGAGGAGAGCTGACCAGATGTGTTCTCTGACTAGACCTGGAGGAGAGCTGACCAGATGTGTTCTCTGACTAGACTTGGAGGAGAGCTGACCAGATGTGTTCTCTGACTAGACCTAGAGGAGAGCTGACCAGATGTGTTCTCTGACTAGACTTGGAGGAGAGCTGACCAGATGTGTTCTCTGACTAGACTTGGAGGAGAGCTGACCAGATGTGTTCTCTGGCCAGACCTAGAGGAGAGCTGACCAGATGTGTTCTCTGGCCAGACCTAGAGGAGAGCTGACCAGATGTGTTCTCTGGCCAGACCTAGAGGAGAGCTGACCAGATGTGTTCTCTGGCCAGACCTAGAGGAGAGCTATGTTTAACAACACGATCCTTACTATGGCCCCCTCAAACTTTTTTCTCTGAGGGAAGAGGGCATAAAACGTTTAGGAAGCTGCCGTGTCAGCACTGTTGTAACGGCCATGCTCTGAGGTGCAGCTCCACAGAAGGGCTCTGTGTGTGTTAGTGTCCTCCTGGGGTAGAGAGCTATCTCAGGTTTAATGAGCTCAGTAAAACAGCAGAGATGGCCTTCATTAGCTCACTGGGCGCATTGGATAACACACACACACACACACACACACACACACACACACACAAAACAAACACACACGCCTCGGGTGCTTTCTATCCCACCCCTTGCCTGCGTTTTCATTCTCAAATTGAAAAGGCCTTTTCCTGGGTCGTACATGTCTGCTGTGCAGGGATAGAACGAGTAAGGAACAGTTAAGACCTAAGGGAAAACCATGGGTGAGCTGGGTGGTGGTATATAAACCTGGGCTGAACTAGGCTGGTGGTGGTGGTATATAAACCTGGGCTGAACTAGGCTGGTGGTGGTGGTATATAAACCTGGGCTGAACTAGGCTGGTGGTGGTGGTATATAAACCTAGGCTGAACTAGGCTGGTGGTGGTGGTATATAAACCTGGGCTGAACTAGGCTGCTGGTGGTGGTATATAAACCTGGGCTGAGCTAGGCTGGTGGTGGTATATAAACCTGGGCTGAGCTAGGCTGCTGGTGGTGGTGGTATATAAACCTAGGCTGAACTAGGCTGCTGGTGGTGGTGGTATATAAACCTGGGCTGAGCTAGGCTGCTGGTGGTGGTGGTATATAAACCTGGGCTGAGCTAGGCTGCTGGTGGTATATAAACCTGGGCTGAGCTAGGCTGCTGGTGGTGGTGGTATATAAACCTAGGCTGAACTAGGCTGCTGTTGGTGGTGGTATATAAACCTGGGCTGAACTAGGCTGGTGGTGGTGGTATATAAACCTGGGCTGAGCTAGGCTGCTGGTGGTGGTGGTATATAAACCTAGGCTGAACTAGGCTGGTTGTGGTGGTGGTATATAAACCTGGGCTGAACTAGGCTGGTGGTGGTGGTGGTGGTATATAAACCTGGGCTGAACTAGGCTGGTGGTGGTGGTATATAAACCTGGGCTGAACTAGGCTGGTGGTGGTATATAAACCTGGGCTGAACTAGGCTGGTGGTGGTGGTATATAAACCTGGGCTGAACTAGGCTGGTGGTGGTGGTATATAAACCTGGGCTGAACTAGGCTGCTGGTGGTGGTGGTATATAAACCTGGGCTGAGCTAGGCTGGTGGTGGTATATAAACCTGGGCTGAGCTAGGCTGGTGGTGGTGGTGGTATATAAACCTGGAATGAGCTAGGCTGCTGGTGGTGGTATATAAACCTGGGCTGAACTAGGCTGGTGGTGGTATATAAACCTGGGCTGAACTAGGCTGGTGGTGGTATATAAACCTGGGCTGAACTAGGCTGGTGGTGGTGGTATATAAACCTGGGCTGAACTAGGCTGGTGGTGGTGGTATATAAACCTGGGCTGAACTAGGCTGCTGGTGGTGGTATATAAACCTGGGCTGAGCTAGGCTGGTGGTGGTATATAAACCTGGGCTGAGCTAGGCTGGTGGTGGTGGTGGTATATAAACCTGGGCTGAGCTAGGCTGGTGGTGGTGGTGGTATATAAACCTGGGCTGAGCTAGGCTGGTGGTGGTATATAAACCTAGGCTGAGCTAGGCTGGTGGTGGTATATAAACCTGGGCTGAGCTAGGCTGCTGGTGGTGGTATATAAACCTGGGCTGAACTAGGCTGGTGGTGGTATATAAACCTAGGCTGAACTAGGCTGGTTGTGGTGGTGGTATATAAACCTGGGCTGAGCTAGGCTGGTGGTGGTATATAAACCTGGGCTGAACTAGGCTGGTGGTGGTGGTATAAAACCTGGGCTGAGCTAGGCTGGTGGTGGTGGTATAAAACCTGGGCTGAGCTAGGCTGGTGGTGGTGGTATAAAACCTGGGCTGAGCTAGGCTGGTGGTATATAAACCTGGTATGTATGTATGGGCGTCTGGCTATTTGCAGTAATGCAGGAGGGAGCCAGGGTACTAGCTACAGAAACACACTGATATGAAACTATGACTCTGCCCAGGAATTTTTAGCTGACAGCTAACAGGATAAGGAAAAACTCCAGGCCCTAATTACACTAATGTTTTTCAAGCTTTTCCTGACCACATGACCTGATTGATTATGGCAAAGTCTCTTTTGAGAAAGCATTTCACTGTATTATTATACATATGACAAATACACTGAAGCATGAATGTGGCCTAACCACGCCTGAGACATGGCTGTGTTAGGTACCTTCTCTATTTCCCGGGCCTTGGCTGCGATGGCCAGCGCTCGGCGCTCCTGGAAGTCATCCAGGGTCTTGGGGGTCTCATCGATGGAGGGCAGGCCCTCCTCGCGGTCCCCCTCCAGGATATGAGCCACCTCCTGGGGAGAAAGAGAGAGATGGTGGCCTGGTTACTCTACTGTCTGAAGAAAGGATTTCTGAATACTGAACATAAGCTTAGTTTATTTCATATTAATTTAAGTCTATTTTAAGTTCAATTTAAAACAAAAAACCTAACTTTTTAAAAGCATAAAGTACTTGTGCATTGTCCCCTCTGCTATCATTGCCAGTGAATCGATATGAGTGTTCCCCTCAAACAGTGTGGTCATACCCAGAGAGTCCAAAACACACACAGTGCTCTGGTCAGTATCTAAGTGGAGCTTTCCCTCCTTTTAGGTTTCAGCTGTGCATCATGGGAAAAGTTTAAATAAGCCCACAGAGAAATAGCCAAAACAAAATGAGACGTTTGCATTGCATAAAGTACTGTGATCAAATCACATAGCAGAGCTCCAACTAACCATCTATAGTAGAGAGAGAGAGATCAGCCAGCCAAGCAGTATTATCCCTCCCTCCCCACTGGGTATAATAGACTGACCCCACAGCGATGGCAGCAGCCGCATGTCAGAGACTAAGACAGGGAGAAACGAGGCCAACTTCGATCATTGCTTCTATACTGCTGGATCTCGCCGTCTCTCTCTCTTTCAACCTCTCCCCCTCTGCATCGCTCAATCCTCATTTCCTATTGTACATTAAGGGGTTAGCTAGAGGACTGGGGAAGCGGAGAGCTGGCTACGCTTGATTAAATACGCTCATTCTGGAGAGAGGAAGCAAGTGAAGTCGCATTAGTGACCCTCCATCCTCCAAGAAGAAGAAAATGGAAAAATATATGAAAATGGGGGATCACAAAGCCAAGCATGGAGGGCAACCAGGAAGAGAGTGAGTGGGGCTCTAAAAAAGATCTAATGTGAAAAGATCTGATGTGATTGGCCAAAATATCAATTAGTGGAAAGAAATCAGAATGGGGTTGCCTGTGTAAACGCAGCCAGGCTCTCTCTCTCCCAGTCCCACTTCAATGTCCAGCCTTTAAGAACACATCATAAAGAAACCCTAAGCATCCCAGATACACTACCAGTAAAAAAAAGTTTGGACACACCTACTCATTCAAGGGTTTTTCTTTATTTTTACATTGTAAAACAATAGTGAAGACATCAAAACTATGAAATAACACATATGGAATCATGTAGTAACCCAAAAAGTGTTAAACAAATCAAAATATATTTTAGATTTGAGATTCTTCAAAGTAGCCACCCTTTGCATTGATGACAGCTTTGCACACTCTTGGCATTCTCTCAACCAGCTTCATGAGGTAGTCACCTGGAATGCATTTCTTAAAAATTAATTTGTGGAATTTCTTTCCTTCTTAATGCATTTGAGCCAATCAGTTGTGTTGTGACAAGGTAGGGGGGGTATACAGAAGACAGCCCTATTTGGTAAAAGACCAAGTCCATATTATGGCAGCTCAAATAAGCAAAGAGAAACATCAGTCCATCATTACTTTAAGACATGAAGGTCAGTCATTACGGAACATTTGAAGAACTTTGAAAGTTTCTTCAAGTGCAGTCGCAAAAACCATCAAGCGCTATGATGAAACTGGCTCTCATGAGGACCGCCACAGGAATGGAAGACCCAGAGTTACCTCTGCTGCAGAGGATAAGTTCATTAGAGTTACCAGCCTCAGAAATTGCAGCCCAAATAAATGCTTCACAGTTCAAGTCACAGACACATCTCAACATCAATTGTTCAGAGGGGACTGTGTGAATCAGGCCTTGTGATGATCTCCGCATGTGTAGTTCCCACTGTAAAGCATGGAGGAGGTGGTGTTATGGTGTGGGGGTGCTTTGCTGGTGACACTGTCAGTGATTTATTTAGAATTCAAGGCACACTTAACCAGCATGGCTACCACAGCATTCTGCAGCAATATGCCATCACATCTGGTTTGGGCTTAGTGGGACTGTTATTTATTTTTCAACAGGACAATGACACAACACACCTGGGCTATTTTACCAAGAAGGATAGTGATGGAGTGCTGCATCAGATGACCTGGCCTCCACAATCCCCCAACCTCAACCAAATTTACATTTACATTTACATTTTAGTCATTTAGCAGACGCTCTTATCCAGAGCGACTTACAGTTAGTGAATACATATTTTTTTTATACTGGCCACCCGTGGGAATCGAACCCACAACCCTGGCGTTGCAAACGCCATGCTCTATCAACTGAGCTACATCCCTGCCGGCCATTCCCTCCCCTACCCTGGACGACGCTGGGCCAATTGTGCGCCGCCCATTAGTCTCCCAGTCGCGGCCGGCTGCGACAGAGCCTGGATTCGAACCAGGATCTCTAGT
Organism: Coregonus clupeaformis; assembly: GCF_020615455.1. Taxonomy (NCBI): domain Eukaryota; kingdom Metazoa; phylum Chordata; class Actinopteri; order Salmoniformes; family Salmonidae; genus Coregonus; species Coregonus clupeaformis. The sequence goes on along the minus strand of NC_059227.1, from coordinate 42,292,011 downwards.
GGCACAGTTAGCACTGCGATGCAGTGCCTTAGACCACTGCGCCACTCAGGAGTACATTGAGATGGTTTGGGATGAGTTGGACCGTAGAGTGAAGGAAAAGCAGCCAACAAGTGCTCAGCATGTGGGAACTCCTTCAAGACTGTTGGAAAAGCATTCCAGGTGAAGCTGGTTGAGAGAATGCCAAGAGTGTGCAAAGCTGTCATCAAGGCAAAGGGTGGCTATTTGATGAATCTCAAATATAAAATATATTTTGATTTGTTTAACACTTTTTTGGTTACTACATGATTCCATATGTGTTATTTCATAGTTTTGATGTCTTCACTATTATTCTACAATGTAGAAAATAGTAAAAATAAAGAAACACTCTTTGAATGAGTAGGTGTGTCCAAACCTTTGACTGGTAGAGTATGTATAAGCCTGAGCAGTTACCCTGTGAGACCTGGTGCCTGTGTGTGTCTGTGTTCTCCTAAGGATAACTCCCAAAAGCAAGAGTGTTTATTGAACCTACACAGTCTCCCATTAAAATGAGTTTACTAACGGCAGAGCTCTTTGATCTTGTCTAAGGTTATGGGTTCTAAACCAGGGAGAGGGGTGGAGAACACACCGCCTGAATGCCTGTCGTGACCAGATCAAACAGAGGGATGGAGGGGGTCGCAGGACTCTCACAAAAAAAAAATCTACTTTCATCACAGAGGGTTTATTGGTGTGTACACGCACGCACACACACACACACACACACACACACACACACGATCTCCAAGGGAGGTACCGTGCAGTGTGGGCCTTCAGATCTCTGGGAGGATAAAGCTTCAGAAAGTGTCTGGCTAGTTTCAAACAGTTGTCTAAATGTCAATCCGATCAAAAGAATGATCATACCCAGAGTATACAGCAAATATTTACTAACACAACTGGCATCAGATGCTTGACAGCGTTTGAACAGTTCTAAGATGTTCCGGAATAGTTTAAGAGGTTTGTTTGTTAGAGATGATATGATGAAACAGAGACCATAGTTAATGTAGCGTCACTAGCGTAACAGGCAGCTCTATGTATTCAGTATGGTGGAGCATCAGGCAGCTCTATGTATTCAGTATGGTGGAGCATCAGGCAGCTCTATGTATTCAGTATGGTGGAGCATCAGGCAGCTCTATGTATTCAGTATGGTGGAGCATCAGGCAGCTCTATGTATTCAGTATGGTGGAGCATCAGGCAGCTCTATGTATTCAGTATGGTGGAGCATCAGGCAGCTCTATGTATTCAGTATGGTGGAGCATCAGGCAGCTCTATGTATTCAGTATGGTGGGCCATCAGGCAGCTCTATGTATTCAGTATGGTGGAGCATCAGGCAGCTCTATGTATTCAGTATGGTGGAGCATCAGGCAGCTCTATGTATTCAGTATGGTGGAGCATCAGGCAGCTCTATGTATTCAGTATGGTGGGCCATCAGGCAGCTCTATGTATTCAGTATGGTGGGCCATCAGGCAGCTCTATGTATTCAGTATGGTGGAGCATCAGGCAGCTCTATGTATTCTGTATGGTGGAGCATCAGGCAGCTCTATGTATTCAGTATGGTGGGCCATCAGGCAGCTCTATGTATTCAGTATGGTGGGCCATCAGGCAGCTCTATGTATTCAGTATGGTGGAGCATCAGGCAGCTCTATGTATTCAGTATGGTGGAGCATCAGGCAGCTCTATGTATTCAGTATGGTGGAGCATCAGGCAGCTCTATGTATTCAGTATGGTGGAGCATCAGGCAGCTCTATGTATTCAGTATGGTGGAGCATCAGAGATACAGTGGGGAAAAAAAGTATTTAGTCAGCCACCAATTGTGCAAGTTCTCCCACTTAAAAAGATGAGAGAGGCCTGTAATTTTCATCATAGGTACACGTCAACTATGACAGACAAAATGAGAAAAAAAAATCCAGAAAATCACATTGTAGGATTTTTAATGAATTTATTGGCATATGATGGTGGAAAATAAGTATTTGGTCAATAACAAAATTTTCTCAATACTTTGTTATATACCCTTTGTTGGCAATGACACAGGTCAAACATTTTCTGTAAGTCTTCACAAGGTTTTCACACACTGTTGCTGGTATTTTGGCCCATTCCTCCATGCAGATCTCCTCTAGAGCAGTGATGTTTTGGGGCTGTCGCTGGGCAACACAGACTTTCAACTCCCTCCAAAGATTTTCTATGGGGTTGAGATCTGGAGACTGGCTAGGCCACTCCAGGACCTTGAAATGCTTCTTACGAAGCCACTCCTTCGTTGCCCGGGCGGTGTGTTTGGGATCATTGTCATGCTGAAAGACCCAGCCACGTTTCATCTTCAATGCCCTTGCTGATGGAAGGAGGTTTTCACTCAAAATCTCACGATACATGGCCCCATTCATTCTTTCCTTTACACGGATCAGTCGTCCTGGTCCCTTTGCAGAAAAACAGCCCCAAAGCAGGATGTTTCCAACCCCATGCTTCACAGTAGGTATGGTGTTCTTTGGATGCAACTCAGCATTCTTTGTCCTCCAAACATGACGAGTTGAGTTTTTACCAAAAAGTTATATTTTGGTTTCATCTGACCATATGACATTCTCCCAATCCTCTTCTGGATCATCCAAATGCACTTCAGACGGGCCTGGACATGTACTGGCTTAAGCAGGGGGACACATCTCGCACTGCAGGATTTGAGTCCCTGGCAGCGTAGTGTGTTACTGATGGTTGGCTTTGTTACTTTGGTCCCAGCTCTCTGCAGGTCATTCACTAGGTCCCCCCCGTGTGGTTCTGGGATTTTTGCTCACCGTTCTTGTGATCATTTTGACCCCACGGGGTGAGATCTTGCGTGGAGCCCCAGATCGAGGGAGATTATCAGTGGTCTTGTATGTCTTCCATTTCCTAATAATTGCTCCCACAGTTGATTTCTTCAAACCAAGCTGCTTACCTATTGCAGATTCAGTCTTCCCAGCCTGGTGCAGGTCTACAATTTTGTTTTTGGTGTCCTTTGACAGCTCTTTGGTCTTGGCCATTGTGAAGTTTGGAGTGTGAATGTTTGAGGTTGTGGACAGGTGTCTTTTATACTGATAACAAGTTCAAACAGGTGCCATTAATACAGGTAACGAGTGGAGGACAGAGGAGCCTCTTAAATAAGAAGTTACAGGTCTGTGAGAGCCAGAAATCTTGCTTGTTTGTAGGTGACCAAATACTTATTTTCCACCATAATTTGCAAATAAATTCATAAAAAATCCTACAATGGGATTTTCTGGATTTTTTTTTCTCAATTTGTCTGTCATAGTTGACGTGTACCTATGATGAAAATTACAGGCCTCTCTCATGTTTTTAAGTGGGAGAACTTGCACAATTGGTGGCTGACTAAATACTTTTTTCCCCCACTGTACATGGCGTGTGGTAATAGAGACAGTGGTGAACATGGCGTGATCAATGGTGCTGATGACACTCATACACTCACACCCTTTCAGGCATGGCACTGGTCTGGGATGACTCTACCCGCTGGCCTGCTGCTAGTCTCTAGGTTTATCTGGCCCAGTGGGCCTGCTGCTAGTCTCTAGGTTTATCTGGCCCAGTGGGCCTGATGCTAGTCTCTAGGTGTATCTGGCCCAGTGGGCCTGCTGCTAGTCTCTAGGTGTATCTGGCCCAGTGGGCTTGCTGCTAGACCCACTGACACAGACCCACACAGACCCACATAAAGACAGACACAGTGGGGTGGGAGGAGCATGTTAAACAACTATCACGATAATTTTGTCATCTCAATGGTTGAAGTCAACTACTTCTCAAATCTTTGAATAATTCCCAGAGGTTGTAAATCTCTGATTAAATAATGAATTAAACAAAGCCCCCTTTCTGCAATGATCAGTATTTATTCAGAGAGCGCTCTGTCCCAAAATGGGCACACAATATTTTTATACACATACGTCAGAGGAAAAATCCCACTCCGCTTTAGGCGGCTGTATTTTCCACTGTACACATCTTGTAAGCTCACACCTGGGTTTAGCTCATGTGGTTCTCCTCTGCTGTCCTGACCATCAGGTCACACACACACACACACACACACACACACACGTTCTTATCATAGTCTACTACTTGCTCGGGCAGGCTGCAGTTTTTCTCTATTCCCATACATAGTTATCGCTGTTCTCACAATATTCTGCAAGCCTCTCACTCCCTTTCCCTGTGTGGGGATCTGTTTTTGAAACTGGTCTCCTGTTATTGGTTTCAATCGTTTTGCCCTTCTGCATGCCTAACTACAAAAATAAGACAACTGTCTCATTGTACTTCTAACTAAGCTACACACATTATCAGATTATAGTCTTATGATTCTAACCCATTTCACACAGTTCCGGGGTGTAATAACTAGTCATTACCAAATTATTCTATCAACAACTCCATCAGGCTGTCAGCAGAAGAGTGTTGTGACAGTTATTTTTAAGTGACTACACTTGCACTCAAGTCAGTACCGCTTTAGTCTTCAAGAGAAAGGCAGAGGGAAAAACGAATTAACATTGAATATCCCATATCCCCATGGGGAGTCTAGCTCCACTCAGCCAGTCTACCTAGCATATCCCCATGGGGAGTCTAGCTCCACTCAGCCAGTCTACCTAGCATATCCCCATGGGGAGTCTAGCTCCACTCAGCCAGAGAAAACCAAGGGCTGGGAAGGAACATCAGTGAATTGGATCTAAAGTTCCAGACATCCATCTCTCTACTTGGAGATGCTAAGGCGAATATTATAAACTGGGTTGTTCGAGTCCTGAATGCCGTGGTATATGAGACCGTATACCACGGGTATGACAAAACATTTATTTTTACTGCTCTAATTACGTTGGTAACCATCTTATAATAGCAATAAAGCACCTCGGGGGGTTGTGGTATATGGTCAATATACCACGGCTAAGGGTATATGCCTAAGAACAGCCCTTAGCCGTGGTATTTTGGCCATTTACCACACCCCCTCGGGCCTTATTCCTTAAATATACCACACACTGACATGACTTGAAGCATGAACCGCTACCTATAGTGGTGACTCTTCCTTTTTGCCCCTGTGTGTGTTTTAAATGTGTAAAACACTTCAACAGCAGGACTCACCTTAGTGGACGCTGTGCTCTGAGGTGACCCGTCCTGAGAATGACCAGGGAGCCTGTCTTTGTCTGGAGAGAGAAAGAGAGGAACACAACAGAGTAAGAGTCTGAGGGAGTGGGTTGAGGAGGGATTCATTCAGAAAACCAGACCTGGAGCCAGTACAATGAAAAAGCCCACTAAGCATATAGTGTGAGCTTATTGGGGGGTAATAAAGGCGTTTTGACATGTTCTGACACAGCCAGGTAGGTTCCTGTGGGAGGGGCCAGGGGTATACAGCTCACCTAGTCTACACAACCAGATGGTCCCCTCTGCTCTCCATCCACCATTGCATTGGATCTTTCCTTTGTCCAGATCCTGTTATTATTTTGGATGTAAACCCTCTATTTTTACTCCTCTCATCCGGGCTTATCCCCTCTGCACCGATCATATCCTGTGGATGGTTGCATAATAAGCTTAGGGGGAACTGCACTAGGAGACACCCTGCAGGCTAGTCAGACTTGGGGCTGAATTGAACCTCGACGCTACATGACCTCATTCGTCCATTGACACTCTCCTCTTTCCGTCTCTCACTCATTCTCTCTGACCTCAGTGTTGCCAGAGGCTTGATGCCCAAGCAGCACTCGATGCCCAGTGGGCACCACCCCAGGCGCCATGGCCAATTACCCAATAGGCCCATGTCTGTGTCACTTCAAAGACCATGCTCAGACACTCAGAGTGGAAATTCAAATGACCTGATGGTTCCATATTTTATTAAGAGGATCTCTTCATCATTTACCGTTACATTATTCAGATAAATTGCAAAACGAAATTCTGATTGTGGATATGTTTTCAATTACATTATTTCTAGTGGAGGGATGTGTGTGACTTTGTCAAATCCTTTTGGCTGACTTTGTGGGTTGAACAGAATTCATTTCCATGTTATCAAAAACACTCCATTACTGAATGTGAAAGTGGGATTGAGACCGAGAAAGACAAGAGAGAGAGAGAACCTGTGGGTGGAGGATATTAGTTTTTGTCTTGCCCCCGAAAACAGGTTTGGATTGAATACTTGAATAGTGACTGGGGTTTGACAGAGCCAACATGGTGGCCAGTAACATCCCTCTCCCACACTAACATGTCTACCCACACAGCAGTTATATCCATTAGAGTAGACACCCTACTCCTTCCTCTACACACACGACCCGCCAGCGTTTTTATGATCCATAACAAAGTGGCAGAGAGCGTGAAGAGGGCAGGCCAGCCGACCAATTAGCAACGCTCTCTCTCAGGTTACCTCAGCTGAAACACACCCAGCAGGACAAAGCCCTTCACAGAAAACTTCAAACCTAGATCTCCTTTATTATGGGCTGAGCTAGCCATTGGGTGGGAACATTGGTTCACGGTTAAACCTTATTTTATATCTCAATTAAACTTAGTGGTTAAACCTTGTGGGACTTGGTGTTAGATCAAGGAGTTAAATAGCCATTTCTCCATAATAGGTCCTTGGATAGATCGATTGCATGTCATTAAAGACACATGTGATGTCACGAGAGGCTGTGTCCTGGAGGGACGGTACATCCCCCTGAGGTGGCTGCAAACCCAGACAGCTATGGCTCCATCTGCTGGTATGGTCGGGAACTCCAACCCTCTGTGGCCAATCTTCCCACGCAGCTGAAACCAATCAGGGGCTGATAGGCTGGGGTTGTTTTGGAAGGGAAGAGACACGGTCTGAAGAGTGGGTTTGGAAGAGAAGAGAATTGTGTTATAATTTCGTTAGTTGCCGAAGACCTTGAATAAAAATCCTTGTTTTGGTTGAACCTGGACTCCTTGCACTACTTGGGCAACCCCGCTGGAAGCGGTAGCCTCTCGTGGCATCACAGATGGTGGAGAATACGGGCACGCTCAAGCGTTAATAGTGCATGGCAGAGGAGGATACCGAAGGTTTGATCACCCAGTTTTCCAAGTTGGCCGTAGGCTCCCCGCCCGACTGAAATGGAGGACATATTGAAAGCCCTTGTTGCTGGCCAGCACGCCCAGATGCAAGCAAACGTGGCTCTCTTGGAGGAGCAAAAGAAAGCCAACCTTCTGAAGGCAGAGGAATTGCAGTTGCAGAGACAGAGGGTGGTCCAAAATACCCGCCCAATAAAGGCAAGTGACTTTATATCTAAGATGGGAGCTACCGATGACATTGAGGCATACCTGCATGCATTTGAGGCCACGGCCACTAGGGAAGCCTGGCCCAAGCAACAGTGGGTTGGTCTGTTAGCCCCCTTTCTAACCGGGAAGCGCTGAATGCTGTCCGGGACCTGGGCCCTGACCAGGTTACTGACTATGATGCCCTGAAGTCTGAGATCCTCAGCAGATATGGACTCACAAAATTTGGTATGGCCCAGCGCTTTCACAGTTGGACCTTCCAACCAGACCAACCTCCTCGGGCGCAGATGCATGAACTTGTCCGAATCGCAAGGAAATGGCTGGATCCGCAGAGGAATACAGCAGCGGCGGTGGTGGAGGCCGTTGTGGTGGATCGTTACCTACGCGCCCTGCCTTATGAGGCAAACGGTTCATCAGTCAACAGGCCTTGACCACGGCTGATCTGACCGTGGAAGCTGTGGAAAAGTACCAGGCCACAGCGGAGATGCTGAATGCTTCCCGAAAAGACCCCAGGAGTGCGGCCCCACCACAAATGGGAAGGACCCGTCCAAAGGACCCCAAGGTCTCGAACCCAGCCACGTCAGGACTTATCCCGGCTCCAGGGGGAGCCAGAAACCAGGCGGGTCCAAGAAGAGTACACCAGGAGGGGAAACTTCGACAGTGTTACCGGTGTGGGGAGATGGGACATATCTCCTGGCAGTGTGGGAAACCAGCCGATGAACCTATGCCCACTGCGGAGTCCTCCAGCTCAGCACCCACACACCGGGTTGCCTCGCTCTTGGGAGTCGTAGATGGCGGCCCAGATCGACCCCCACCTGCCCGGTAACTGTGAATCACCATGATGTGGAGGCCTTACTGGATTCTGGTAGCCGGGCCACCCTGGTGCGTAAGGATTTGGTGGGCCCAAGGTGTCTGACCCCGGGGAAAGTCCTCCCAGTTTCCTGTGTCCATGGGGACACCAGAGAATACCCCATTACTGAACTTACAATGACCAGCACACGGGGAACCATACACACGACGGCGGGGTGGTTGATTCCCTCCCCGTCCCTGTCCTAATTGGGACGAGACTGCCCAGCCTTTTACCCACTCTGGAGAGAGTCTCAGGAGAGGATAACCCGAGTACCTCGGAAACGGAGAGGCAAGACTCATCCTGGGAAGGCTCCGGTGCAATCCTCCGAGTTACTCACTCCCGCCCGGGCTCTGATAGGGATGGCAGGTGCCCAGACCGACACCGAGACTGGTCCGGATACGGGAGAAGAGAACGCAGCCCAGGAAAGTGCTCCGTTCTCCAGTGAAGAAGACGTCCCAGGCACCCAAGAGCTTCCCCCTCTCACAGGCCAGTATGGTACGGCTCAATTACAAGATCCTACTCTTGCAAATGCCTTAAGAAATGTGCAGGTATTAGAAGGTGTAGTGTTAGGTGATAAGACAACCCCCTACTTACCCCCATTTCGCAGTAAACCGGGGTTAGTATATCAGATAGTCAAGAAAAATGAGGAAGTGCATGAACAGCTCCTCGTGCCACAGCCCTATCGGGCCACAGTACTCAACCTAGCCCACACACACCCGCTAGGGGCCCACTTGGGGGTAGAGAAGACTAAGGAAAGAATCATGCAACGTTTCTTTTGGCCAGGAGTACACAAAGAGATAGAGAACTACTGCCGTAGTTGCCCTGAGTGTCAGCAGGTTGCGCCAAAGCCCACATATAGAAACCCGCTCATTCCCTTGCCCATTATCGAAACTCCTTTTGAGAGGATTGGATTAGACATAGTCGGGCCCTTACCGAAAAGTGCCAGGGGACATCAATACATTCTGGTCATTCTGGACTATGCGTCCCGGTACCCGGAGGCCATTCCGCTGAGGAAGGCTACATCCAGACAAATCGCCAAGGAGCTGTTCCGTCTCTCAACTAGTCTGGGAATCCCAAAAGAGATATTGACGGACCAAGGGACTCCATTCATGTCCAGGGTGATGAAAGAACTCTGTGCTTTACTGAAAATCAAACAGCTGAGAACCTCGGTCTACCACCCCCAGACAGATGGCCTAGTCGAACGTTTTAACAAAACACTAAAATCCATGCTGCGGAAAGCGGTAGGGGAAGATGGGCGCAACTGGGATCAGCTGTTACCATACATATTGTTTGCGGTGAGAGAGGTACCTCAGTCTTCTACTGGTTTTTCACCCTTTGAGCTCTTGCTTTCCTACAGACCCAGAGGACTGCTCGACATCGCCAAGGAGGCCTGGGAGGAGCAGCCATGCCAACAGCGGACACTGATCGACCATGTAGGGGCTATGAGGGGAGAGAATGAAGGCCATCTATCCCATGATGCGGGAACACATGGAGGCCAGTCAGCGGCAACAGCAAGCCTCCTACAACAGATCTGCTCAGCCCAGGGAGTTTAAGCCGGGGGACAGAGTGCTGGTCCTGGTGCCAACCGTTGAGTGCAAATTCCTGGCAACCTGGCAAGGACCATATGAGGTCATTGAACGCATGGGAGAAGTAAACTACAAGGTGAGGCAACCAGATAAGAGGAAAACTGAGCAGATTTATCATGTTAACCTTTTAAAGAAGTGGCACGCCAGAGAGGCGCTGTTTAGCTCTCTACCCCCACAGAGACCCAGGAACCGGCGCGAGAAGAGGTTCAGCTGGGTCCAAATCTGTCCCCACATCAACGACAGATGGCCCTGGAACTCGTGGAGCAGAACCAGGATGTCTTCTCCTCCCTTCCCGGTCACACAGAGGTGGTCCAACATGAGATCCGCACCATGCCTGGCCGAACGGTAAACCAGCGCCCGTACCGCGTGCCAGAGGCTCGTAAAGTGGTTATACAGAAGGAGGTAAGGAAGATGCGGGAGTTGGGAGTAATCGAAGAGTCCCACAGTGCCTGGGCAAGTCCCATAGTACTAGTTCCCAAGCCAGACGGTTCAGTACGATTTTGTAATGACTATCGAAAGTTGAATGAAGTGTCTGAATTTGATGCATACCCAATGCCTCGTGTCGATGATTTAATAGACTCCTTGGGGCATGCTCGTTTCATAACCACTCTTGATCTCACAAAGGCTACTGGCAGGTGCCCTTGACCCCGGCGTCTAAGGAGAAGACAGCCTTTGCCACCCCGGAGGGGCTCTACCAGTATACCCGACTTCCGTTTGGTCTCCACGGGGCACCTGCCACGTTCCAACGCCTGATGGATCGAGTCCTTGCGCCCCACAAGAGTGCACGCAGCGGCTTATTTGGATGATGTGGTTATACAAAGTCAGGATTGGGCCAGCCACCTACCCCGGGTACAAGCGGTGCTGGATTCGCTCAGGGAAGCAGGGCTCACGGCAAACCCGAAGAAGTGCAAGGTGGCCTTCAGTGAGACAAACTACCTGGGGTACACCATTGGGCGGGGGTTGGTCAAACCACAGGAAGCCAAACTGCGGGCCATACAGGACTGGCCGCAGCCCATCAACAAGAAGCAAGTAAGGTCATTTTTGGGCCTCGCTGGCTACTATAGACGCTTTATTGCAGGTTTTGCTACCATAGCGGCACCATTGACGGAGCTGACGACCAAACGCCACTCACGAATGGTGAAGTGGAACCCTGCGGCGGAGGCGGCTTTCCGCAACCTGAAGCGAGCACTCTGCTCCAGTCCGATCCTGGTGGCACCAGACTTCAAGAAGGAATTCATGGTCCAAGCGGATGCTTCGGAGGTGGGTCTGGGTGCTGTCCTCACCCAGGCACATGACGGGGGAAGAACATCCCATTCTCTACCTAAGCAGGAAGTTACTTCCAAGAGAGAAGAACTATTCAACGGTGGAGAAGGAATGTCTGGCTGTAGTCTGGGCCCTGGAGTCCCTTCGGTTCTATCTCCTGGGCCGACGTTTCATGGTGGTATCTGATCACGCCCCTCTGCAGTGGATGGCCAAGAACAAGGAATCAAACAGTAGAGTAACCAGATGGTTTTTGAGCTTGCAACCGTTTAACTTTTCGGTTGTCCACAGGGCTGGCAAGCACCACGGAAATGCGGACGCCCTCTCCCGGCGTGATGCCTTCTTCACTGCCTTTACCCCCGACGAGGACGTCGGTCCCGAGGAGGGGGATGTGTGATGTCACGAGAGGCTGTGTCCTGGAGGGACGGTACATCCCCTGAGGTGGCTGCAAACCCAGACAGCTATGGCTCCATCTGCTGGTATGGTCGGGAACTCCAACCCTCTGTGGCCAATCTTCCCACGCAGCTGAAACCAATCAGGGCTGATAGGCTGGGGTTGTTTTGGAAGGGAAGAGACACGGTCTGAAGAGTGGGTTTGGAAGAGAAGAGAATTGTGTTATAATTTCGTTAGTTGCCGAAGACCTTGAATAAAAATCCTTGTTTTGGTTGAACCTGGACTCCTTGCACTACTTGGGCAACCCCGCTGGAAGCGGTAGCCTCGT